>NW_028232177.1:50000-70000 GCF_054491065.1 Syngnathus leptorhynchus | reverse complement strand
GTGCTGAGTTTGACCCCGACGCCGCTGACCGCTGCCGCCGCCTTGCCGCTAGTGCCGCAAGGTTAGGCGAACAGGGCGGTAACTCGTGCAGTCGGTTGGACGACCTTGCGGTGGACAGGGTGGTGCGAATCCGGCGGGACGGCCCTTCGATGGAGCCCGCTGCAGGGGGACGTTCGGTGGGTTGAGCCGCGCTCGCCGCGGAACCTTCGAGCGCCGCTACTCAGCAAGTAAACGAGAGGGAGCTGCGCCCGGCCTCGTAAGACGCCTCTTCTCCGGTGCGAGCGCCCCGACGCCGCTGGCCGCCGCCGCCGCCTTGCCGCTATCCCGCCGCGCGTTTGGGGCCGGAGGGCGACCCGTAGGACGGCCACGCCGACTACACGACCGTTTGGCAGAGCGAGTGCAAGGTTAGGCGAGCTGGGCGGTAACTCGGGTTAGTCTGGGGAGACTCGCGGTGGACAGGGGGGCGCGAATCCGGCCGGGCGGCCCCATCGATTAAGCATTGGTAGGGAGCCGAGGATGAGCCGTGCGAAGTGGCCTCGGAGGCGGTCCGTGGGGGACGACGGGGGGGGACGGGCGTCGGCCCTCCGGCCCGAGCAGAGAACGTTCGGTCACCCAAGCGGGAATCTGCGCCCCGGCCCGAGTCGGACTCGGTCGGTGCGGCCCGCTGAGGCCCTCAACTATTCCCGTACGCGGGGGTCGGGAGCTGCGGCGCTGCGCCGGCGACTTACCCGCGCGAGGCACGCACTGCGTGCGGCCAGGATGCGGAGTTGGATCGGCGCTGGTTGGGAACCCTCGGGGAACGAAGGCGGACGGCGGCCAGCCGGCGCCGACGAACCCGTCGGGGAGGGGGCTGGTGGCAGGCGCGATCGGCACTATTGCTGACTGCCGGGAGGGAAGCTGCGCCCCGGCCGAGTCAGACTCAGCCGTTGCGGCCCCCCCGAGCCCGCAGCGCGTAGCGCGGAAGCCATACGCCCCCCCGATGCGGAGCGACAGACGCCCCCGCGACCGCGGTTGGTCGGGAAGGCTTTTCGGATAGAGGTCGGACGGTGTGTGTGGACGGCTTCCCGTGGTGCCGCCGCTATCAAGCCGGAGGGTTTGAGAAACGACATTCGCGGAAGGACCGGCGCGGCCGGCGGACGCTCGCACGCGCGGCGCCCGACACTCAGCCGCTCGCTCGGCCTCCGTGGATCGTGGCTAGGTGGGATGGATGCCAAACCGGGTCGTCTCGGTCTCGCCGCAGTACGGTCGCGCCGGGGCCTGCGGGGCGGCGCGGGGAGCGCACGCTCACGCAGCGGCCGGGGCGCTAGAGTGCGACCCGCAGTGGGTAGGAACCGTCCACCCGACGTCGGACGAGCCGAGGCCGATGGAGGCCCTACCAAGGCGGGTCATGAGTGCCAGTCGGTCAGTTGGGTGAGGGGGTACTCGGAGGCCCACCGGGAGCAGACGGGCGACCGGGGATGGGGGGCGTACGCGGGCGGGCGCCGGGAGAAGACGGCCCGTCCGGGGTCGAATCTCGGCCTGTGTTTTCGGAGCCGGCCGGGCATCACGCTCCCTCCTTGGATGGACAACATTCGTAGTTGACACTTTGTGTCATTTTATCCGAGCGGGCGGGCGCCTCGAGAGGCGGACCGTCCGGGGCGACTCTCGGCCTGTGTTTTCGGAGCCGGCCGGGCCTCACGCTCCCTCCTTGGATGGACAACATTCGTAGTTGACACTTTGTGTCATTTTATCCGAGCGGACGGGCGCCGCGAGGCGGACCGTCCGGGGCGACTCTCGGCCTGTGTTTTCGGAGCCGGCCGGGCATCACGCTCCCTCCTTGGATGGACAACATTCGTAGTTGACACTTTGTGTCATTTTATCCGAGCAGACGGGCGCCGCGAGGCGACCGTCCGGGGCGACTCTCGGCCTGTGTTTAAGGAGCCGGCCGGGCATCACGCTCCTTCCTTGGATGGACAACATTCGTAGTTGACACTTTGTGTCATTTTATCCGAGCGGGCGGGCGCCGCGAGGCGGACCGTCCGGGGCGACTCTCGGCCTGTATTTAAGGAGCCGGCCGGGCATCACGCTCCTTCCTTGGATGGACAACATTCGCAGTTGACACTTTGTGTCATTTTATCCGAGCAGACGGGCGCCGCGAGGCGGACCGTCCGGGGCGACTCTCGGCCTGTGTTTTCGGAGCCGGCCGGGCATCACGCTCCCTCCTTGGATGGACAACATTCGTAGTTGACACTTTGTGTCATTTTATCCGAGCAGACGGGCGCCGCGAGGCGGACCGTCCGGGGCGACTCTCGGCCTGTGTTTAAGGAGCCGGCCGGGCATCACGCTCCTTCCTTGGATGGACAACATTCGCAGTTGACACTTTGTGTCATTTTATCCGAGCAGACGGGCGCCGCGAGGCGGACCGTCCGGGGCGACTCTCGGCCTGTGTTTTCGGAGCCGGCCGGGCATCACGCTCCCTCCTTGGATGGACAACATTCGTAGTTGACACTTTGTGTCATTTTATCCGAGCAGACGGGCGCCGCGAGGCGACCGTCCGGGGCGACTCTCGGCCTGTGTTTAAGGAGCCGGCCGGGCATCACGCTCCTTCCTTGGATGGACAACATTCGCAGTTGACACTTTGTGTCATTTTATCCGAGCAGACGGGCGCCGCGAGGCGGACCGTCCGGGGCGACTCTCGGCCTGTGTTTTCGGAGCCGGCCGGGCATCACGCTCCCTCCTTGGATGGACAACATTCGTAGTTGACACTTTGTGTCATTTTATCCGAGCAGACGGGCGCCGCGAGGCGACCGTCCGGGGCGACTCTCGGCCTGTGTTTAAGGAGCCGGCCGGGCATCACGCTCCTTCCTTGGATGGACAACATTCGTAGTTGACACTTTGTGTCATTTTATCCGAGCGGGCGGGCGCCGCGAGGCGGACCGTCCGGGGCGACTCTCGGCCTGTATTTAAGGAGCCGGCCGGGCATCACGCTCCTTCCTTGGATGGACAACATTCGCAGTTGACACTTTGTGTCATTTTATCCGAGCAGACGGGCGCCGCGAGGCGGACCGTCCGGGGCGACTCTCGGCCTGTGTTTTCGGAGCCGGCCGGGCATCACGCTCCCTCCTTGGATGGACAACATTCGTAGTTGACACTTTGTGTCATTTTATCCGAGCAGACGGGCGCCGCGAGGCGGACCGTCCGGGGCGACTCTCGGCCTGTGTTTAAGGAGCCGGCCGGGCATCACGCTCCTTCCTTGGATGGACAACATTCGCAGTTGACACTTTGTGTCATTTTATCCGAGCAGACGGGCGCCGCGAGGCGGACCGTCCGGGGCGACTCTCGGCCTGTGTTTTCGGAGCCGGCCGGGCATCACGCTCCCTCCTTGGATGGACAACATTCGTAGTTGACACTTTGTGTCATTTTATCCGAGCAGACGGGCGCCGCGAGGCGACCGTCCGGGGCGACTCTCGGCCTGTGTTTAAGGAGCCGGCCGGGCATCACGCTCCTTCCTTGGATGGACAACATTCGTAGTTGACACTTTGTGTCATTTTATCCGAGCGGGCGGGCGCCGCGAGGCGGACCGTCCGGGGCGACTCTCGGCCTGTGTTTAAGGAGCCGGCCGGGCATCACGCTCCTTCCTTGGATGGACAACATTCGCAGTTGACACTTTGTGTCATTTTATCCGAGCAGACGGGCGCCGCGAGGCGGACCGTCCGGGGCGACTCTCGGCCTGTGTTTTCGGAGCCGGCCGGGCATCACGCTCCCTCCTTGGATGGACAACATTCGTAGTTGACACTTTGTGTCATTTTATCCGAGCAGACGGGCGCCGCGAGGCGGACCGTCCGGGGCGACTCTCGGCCTGTGTTTAAGGAGCCGGCCGGGCATCACGCTCCTTCCTTGGATGGACAACATTCGCAGTTGACACTTTGTGTCATTTTGTTCGGCCTGTGTTTAAGGAGGCGGCCGTCCTCCACTCGGTCCGTGTTTAAGGAGCGACACTCGCGCTCCGGTTCGGCCTGTATTTAGGGAGGCGGCCGTCCTCCGCTTGGTCTGTGTTAAGGGCGACACTCGGTCCATGTTTGAGGAGCCTGGCCCTGACGCTCCTCTCCGGCCTGTGTTTAAGGAGGCGGCCGTCCTCCCCTTGGTCTGTGTTAAGGGCGACACTCGGTCCATGTTTGAGGAGCCTGGCCCTGACGCTCCTCTCCGGCCTGTGTTTAAGGAGGCGGCCGTCCTCCCCTTGGTCTGTGTTAAGGGCGACACTCGGTCCATGTTTGAGGAGCCTGGCCCTGACGCTCCTCTCCGGCCTGTGTTTAGGGAGGCGGCCGTCCTCCCCTTGGTCTGTGTTAAGGGCGACACTCTGTCCATGTTTGAGGAGCCTGGCCCTGACGCTCCTCTCCGGCCTGTGTTTAAGGAGGCGGCCGTCCTCCCCTTGGTCTGTGTTAAGGGCGACACTCGGTCCATGTTTGAGGAGCCTGGCCCTGACGCTCCTCTCCGGCCTGTGTTTAAGGAGGCGGCCGTCCTCCCCTTGGTCTGTGTTAAGGGCGACACTCGGTCCATGTTTGAGGAGCCTGGCCCTGACGCTCCTCTCCGGCCTGTGTTTAAGGAGGCGGCCGTCCTCCCCTTGGTCTGTGTTAAGGGCGACACTCGGTCCATGTTTGAGGAGCCTGGCCCTGACGCTCCTCTCCGGCCTGTGTTTAAGGAGGCGGCCGTCCTCCCCTTGGTCTGTGTTAAGGGCGACACTCGGTCCATGTTTGAGGAGCCTGGCCCTGACGCTCCTCTCCGGCCTGTGTTTAAGGAGGCGGCCGTCCTCCCCTTGGTCTGTGTTAAGGGCGACACTCGGTCCATGTTTGAGGAGCCTGGCCCTGACGCTCCTCTCCGGCCTGTGTTTAAGGAGGCGGCCGTCCTCCCCTTGGTCTGTGTTAAGGGCGACACTCGGTCCATGTTTGAGGAGCCTGGCCCTGACGCTCCTCTCCGGCCTGTGTTTAAGGAGGCGGCCGTCCTCCCCTTGGTCTGTGTTAAGGGCGACACTCGGTCCATGTTTGAGGAGCCTGGCCCTGACGCTCCTCTCCGGCCTGTGTTTAAGGAGGCGGCCGTCCTCCACTTCCTTCCATGCACCACCACATTCGCAGTTGACACTTTGCCATTTTTTCAGAGAGGTGACACTTAGTCGTTTTTTCGAAAGTTGACACTTAGTCGTTTTTTCGAAAGTTGACACTTTGCCGTTTTTTCAGAGAGGTGACACTTAGCCGTTTTTTCGAAAGTTGACACTTAGCCGTTTTTTCGAAAGTTGACACTTAGCCGTTTTTTCGAAAGTTGACACTTAGTCACTTTTTCGCCACAGTGACACCTCCAGCGCGTGCCACGGCGCTTTTCAGGTCTTCTATCCGACCTTGTGCTGTCGAGGACGGCGTGTCCGACGCCGTGGGGAGACCAGCACCATCTCCTCCATATTCGTAAACGGGGTGCTTTGGAAAACGGGGGGAAAGTCGATGAGTACACTGACTACTGGGACCATTTCATTGTACTCTGGCGCACCTGAAGACCAAAAAAGGTACTGCACCTTAGCCCGGGTACCTCACCCCCTGGTACCTCGAGGAGAACTTAGAAAAATTTCGACAAATTTTTGGTGAGCTCCAGGGAGAGAGGCTGATTTTTCGCTTTTTGAGGCCGACCGCCGAACCGGCGCGGGGCGGACTCACAAGCCCCGCAGAGCCGTGGGCACTTAGTCGTTTTTTCAGAGAGGCGACACTTAGTCGTTTTTTCAGAGGCGACACTTAGTCGTTTTTTCGAAAGTTGACACTTAGCCGTTTTTTCGAAAGTCGACACTTAGCCGTTTTTTTGGAAAGTTGACACTTAGTCGTTTTTTCGAAAGTTGACACTTAGTCGTTTTTTCGCCACAATTGGCTCTGAGCTCCAGGGGGAGAGCCTGGTTTTGCCTTATTTCAGGCCGGCTGGGGAACCGGCGCGGGTCGGATGCACGAGCCCGGCAGAGCCGTGGGCACTTAGAAAATTTTCGCCGATTAAGCTGGGACCTCCAGGCGGAGACCGGCATTCCTCGTCCTCGGGGTTCGACCCAGGAACCGGCGCTGGGCAGACGCCGTAGCCACGCAGAGCCGTGGGCACTTAGAAAATATTCGCCAAGTTGGCTCTGAGCTCCAGGCGGAGAGGCTGGTTTTGCCTTATATCAGGCCGGCTGGGGAACCGGCGCGGGTCGGATGCACGAGCCCGCAGAGCCGTGGGCACTTTGCCATTTTCTCAGAGTCGACACTTAGTCGTTTTTTCAGAGAGGCGACACTCTGTCGTTTTTTCGAAAGTTGACACTTTGCCGTTTTTTCAGAGAGGCGACACTTAGCCGTTTTTTCAGAGATGTGACACTTAGCCGTTTTTTCAGAGATGTGACACTTAGCCGTTTTTTCAGAGATGTGACACTTTGCCGTTTTTTCGAAAGTTGACACTTAGCCGTTTTTTCGAAAGTCGACACTTAGCCGTTTTTTCAGAGATGTGACACTTTGCCGTTTTTTCGAAAGTTGACACTTAGCCGTTTTTTCGAAAGTTGACACTTAGTCGTTTTTTCACAGATGTGACACTTAGAAACTTTTTGCCAAGTTGGCTGTGAGCTCCAGGAGGAGACCGTTATTTTTCGTCATTCGAGGCCGACTGCGGAACCGGCGCTGGGCGGACGCCAAAGCTCGGCAGGGCCGTGGGCACTTAGAAACTTTTTGCCAAGTTGGCTGTGAGCTCCAGGAGGAGACCGTTATTTTTCGTCATTCGAGGCCGACTGCGGAACCGGCGCTGGGCGGACGCCAAAGCTCGGCAGGGCCGTGGGCACTTAGAAACTTTTTGCCAAGTTGGCTGTGAGCTCCAGGAGGAGACCGTCATTTTTCGTCATTCGAGGCCGACTGCGGCACCGGCGCTGAGCGGACGCCAAAGCTCGGCAGGGCCGTGGGCACTTAGAAACTTTTTGCCAAGTTGGCTGTGAGCTCCAGGAGGAGACCGTTATTTTTCGTCATTCGAGGCCGACTGCGGAACCGGCGCTGGGCGGACGCCAAAGCTCGGCAGGGCCGTGGGCACTTAGAAACTTTTTGCCAAGTTGGCTGTGAGCTCCAGGAGGAGACCGTCATTTTTCGTCATTCGAGGCCGACTGCGGAACCGGCGCTGGGCGGATGCCAAAGCTCGGCAGGGCCGTGGGCACTTAGAAACTTTTTGCCAAGTTGGCTGTGAGCTCCAGGAGGAGACCGTTATTTTTCGTCATTCGAGGCCGACTGCGGAACCGGCGCTGGGCGGACGCCAAAGCTCGGCAGGGCCGTGGGCACTTAGAAACTTTTTGCCAAGTTGGCTGTGAGCTCCAGGAGGAGACCGTTATTTTTCGTCATTCGAGGCCGACTGCGGAACCGGCGCTGGGCGGATGCCAAAGCTCGGCAGGGCCGTGGGCACTTAGAAACTTTTTGCCAAGTTGGCTGTGAGCTCCAGGAGGAGACCGTCATTTTTCGTCATTCGAGGCCGACTGCGGCACCGGCGCTGAGCGGACGCCAAAGCTCGGCAGGGCCGTGGGCACTTAGAAACTTTTTGCCAAGTTGGCTGTGAGCTCCAGGAGGAGACCGTTATTTTTCGTCATTCGAGGCCGACTGCGGAACCGGCGCTGGGCGGACGCCAAAGCTCGGCAGGGCCGTGGGCACTTAGAAACTTTTTGCCAAGTTGGCTGTGAGCTCCAGGAGGAGACCGTTATTTTTCGTCATTCGAGGCCGACTGCGGAACCGGCGCTGGGCGGACGCCAAAGCTCGGCAGGGCCGTGGGCACTTAGAAACTTTTTGCCAAGTTGGCTGTGAGCTCCAGGAGGAGACCGTCATTTTTCGTCATTCGAGGCCGACTGCGGAACCGGCGCTGAGCGGACGCCAAAGCTCGGCAGGGCCGTGGGCACTTAGAAACTTTTTGCCAAGTTGGCTGTGAGCTCCAGGAGGAGACCGTTATTTTTCGTCATTCGAGGCCGACTGCGGAACCGGCGCTGGGCGGACGCCAAAGCTCGGCAGGGCCGTGGGCACTTAGAAACTTTTTGCCAAGTTGGCTGTGAGCTCCAGGAGGAGACCGTTATTTTTCGTCATTCGAGGCCGACTGCGGAACCGGCGCTGGGCGGACGCCAAAGCTCGGCAGGGCCGTGGGCACTTAGAAACTTTTTGCCAAGTTGGCTGTGAGCTCCAGGAGGAGACCGTTATTTTTCGTCATTCGAGGCCGACTGCGGAACCGGCGCTGGGCGGACGCCAAAGCTCGGCAGGGCCGTGGGCACTTAGAAACTTTTTGCCAAGTTGGCTGTGAGCTCCAGGAGGAGACCGTCATTTTTCGTCATTCGAGGCCGACTGCGGCACCGGCGCTGAGCGGACGCCAAAGCTCGGCAGGGCCGTGGGCACTTAGAAACTTTTTGCCAAGTTGGCTGTGAGCTCCAGGAGGAGACCGTTATTTTTCGTCATTCGAGGCCGACTGCGGAACCGGCGCTGGGCGGACGCCAAAGCTCGGCAGGGCCGTGGGCACTTAGAAACTTTTTGCCAAGTTGGCTGTGAGCTCCAGGAGGAGACCGTCATTTTTCGTCATTCGAGGCCGACTGCGGCACCGGCGCTGAGCGGACGCCAAAGCTCGGCAGGGCCGTGGGCACTTAGAAACTTTTTGCCAAGTTGGCTGTGAGCTCCAGGAGGAGACCGTTATTTTTCGTCATTCGAGGCCGACTGCGGAACCGGCGCTGGGCGGACGCCAAAGCTCGGCAGGGCCGTGGGCACTTAGAAACTTTTTGCCAAGTTGGCTGTGAGCTCCAGGAGGAGACCGTCATTTTTCGTCATTCGAGGCCGACTGCGGCACCGGCGCTGAGCGGACGCCAAAGCTCGGCAGGGCCGTGGGCACTTTGCCACTTTTTCGCCACAATTGGCTGTGAGCTCCAGGAGGAGACCGTTATTTTTCGTCATTCTAGGCCGGTTGCAGAACCGGCGCGGCTCGGATGCACGAGCCCGCAGAGCCGTGGGCACTTAGAAAAATTTCAGAGAGGCGACACTTTGCCATTTTTTCAGAGAGGTGACACTTAGTCGTTTTTTCGAAAGTTGACACTTAGCCGTTTTTTCGAAAGTTGACACTTAGTCGTTTTTTCGAAAGTTGACACTTAGTCGTTTTTTCGCCAAAGTGCCCACCTCCAGCGCGTGCCACGGCGCTTTCCAGGTCTTCTATCCGACCTTGTGCTGTCGAGGACGGCGTGTCCGACGCCGTGGGGAGACCAGCACCATCTCCTCCATACTCGTAAACGAGGTGCTTTGGAAAACGGGGGGAAAGTCGATGAGTACACTGACTACTGGGACCATTTCATTGTACTCTGGCGCACCTGAAGACCAAAAAAGGTACTGCACCTTAGCCCGGGTACCTCACCCCCTGGTACCTCGAGGTGAGCTCCAGGGAGAGAGGCTGATTTTTTGCTTTTTGAGGCCGACCACCGAACCGGCGCGGGGCGGACTCACAAGCCCCGCAGAGCCGTGGGCACTTAGTCGTTTTTTCGAAAGTTGACACTTAGTCGTTTTTTCGCCGATTTTGCTGGGACCTCCAGGCGAGGACCGGCGTTTTTCGTCTTCCGGGTCCGACCCGGGAACCAGCGCCGAGCGGACACATTCGCTCGCTAGTGCCGTTGGCACTTAGAAAATTTTTCGTTTGTCATGAGCTCCGGGCGGAGACCGGCGTTTTTCGTCTTCCGGGTCCGACCCGGGAACCAGCGCCGAGCGGACACATTCGCTCGCAAGTGCCGTTGGCACTTAGAAAATTTTTCGTTTGTCATGAGCTCCGGGCGGAGAGCGGCGTTTTTCGTCTTCCGGGTTCGACCCGGGAACCAGCGCCGAGCGGACACATTCGCTCGCTAGTGCCGTTGGCACTTAGAAAATGTTTCGTTTGTCATGAGCTCCGGGCGGAGACCGGCGTTTTTTGTCTTCCGGGTTCGACCCGGGAACCAGCGCCGAGCGGACACATTCGCTCGCTAGTGCCGTTGGCACTTAGAAAATTTTTCGTTTGTCATGAGCTCCGGGCGGAGAGCGGCGTTTTTCGTCTTCCGGGTTCGACCCGGGAACCAGCGCCGAGCGGACACATTCGCTCGCTAGTGCCGTTGGCACTTAGAAAATTTTTCGTTTGTCATGAGCTCCGGGCGGAGAGCGGCGTTTTTCGTCTTCCGGGTTCGACCCGGGAACCAGCGCCGAGCGGACACATTCGCTCGCTAGTGCCGTTGGCACTTAGAAAATTTTTCGTTTGTAATGAGCTCCGGGCGGAGAGCGGCGTTTTTCGTCTTCCGGGTTCGACCCGGGAACCAGCGCCGAGCGGACACATTCGCTCGCTAGTGCCGTTGGCACTTAGAAAATTTTTCGTTTGTCATGAGCTCCGGGCGGAGAGCGGCGTTTTTCGTCTTCCGGGTTCGACCCGGGAACCAGCGCCGAGCGGACACATTCGCTCGCTAGTGCCGTTGGCACTTAGAAAATTTTTCGTTTGTCATGAGCTCCGGGCGGAGACCGGCATTTTTCGTCATTCGAGGCCGACGGGGGAACCAGCCGGAGCGGACACGTTTGCTCGGAAGAGCCGTTGGCACTTAGAAAAAATTCCGTGTCTCGTGAGCTCCAGGGGGGACAGGCTGGTTTTATTCATCCGTAGCCGACATGGGAACCAGCGCGGAGCGGATTGGTGTTGCGCTGCCATATACCTCATCTCTCTCAAGA
Source organism: Syngnathus leptorhynchus (assembly GCF_054491065.1). Classification (NCBI taxonomy): domain Eukaryota; kingdom Metazoa; phylum Chordata; class Actinopteri; order Syngnathiformes; family Syngnathidae; genus Syngnathus; species Syngnathus leptorhynchus. Next base: position 59,300 of record NW_028232177.1, on the reverse strand, counting down.
GTCCCCCCCTTATACGTGCCGATGGTGTTTTGGAAAACGGGGGGTAACTGGATGAGTACACTGACTAGTGGGACCAAGTACACTAATAGCCCCTGGTACCTAAAATGGAAGTATAGAGGCCGACTTTCGGGCAAGATCACGCCGGGTTAGGCTTCCAGGACCTCGGCTAAGCAATTTTAACGGGTTGCCCGGTTCTTTTTTGAACCAGCCCGGTTCTTTTTTTTTATCCAGCCCGGTTCTTTTTACACTTCCAGCTGGAGCTCGGGAGCGGCTTTTTGCACAAGATCACGCCGTGTTAGGCTTCCAGGACCTCAGCTAAGCAATTTTAACGGGTCGCCCGGTTCTTTTTTGATCCAGCCCGGTTCTTTTTTTTATCCAGCCTGGTTCTTTTTACACTTCCAGCTGGAGCTCGGGAGCGGCTTTTTGCACAAGAACACGCCGTGTTAGGCTTCCAGGACCTCGGCTAAGCAATTTTAACGGGTCGCCCGGTTCTTTTTTGATCCAGCCCGGTTCTTTTTTTTATCCAGCCTGGTTCTTTTTACACTTCCAGCTGGAGCTCGGGAGCGGCTTTTTGCACAAGAACACGCCGTGTTAGGCTTCCAGGACCTCGGCTAAGCAATTTTAACGGGTCGCCCGGTTCTTTTTTGATCCAGCCCGGTTCTTTTTTTTATCCAGCCTGGTTCTTTTTACACTTCCAGCTGGAGCTCGGGAGCGGCTTTTTGCACAAGAACACGCCGTGTTAGGCTTCCAGGACCTCGGCTAAGCAATTTTAACGGGTCGCCCGGTTCTTTTTTGATCCAGCCCGGTTCTTTTTTTTATCCAGCCTGGTTCTTTTTACACTTCCAGCTGGAGCTCGGGAGCGGCTTTTTGCACAAGATCACGCCGTGTTAGGCTTCCAGGACCTCGGCTAAGCAATTTTAACGGGTCGCCCGGTTCTTTTTTTTTATCCAGCCCGGTTCTTTTTTTATCCAGCCCGGTTCTTTTTACACTTCCAGCTGGAGCTCGGGAGCGGCTTTTTGCACAAGATCACGCCGTGTTAGGCTTCCAGGACCTCGGCTAAGCAATTTTAACGGGTTGCCCGGTTCTTTTTTGAACCAGCCCGGTTCTTTTTTTTATCCAGCCTGGTTCTTTTTACACTTCCAGCTGGAGCTCGGGAGCGGCTTTTTGCACAAGAACACGCCGTGTTAGGCTTCCAGGACCTCGGCTAAGCAATTTTAACGGGTCGCCCGGTTCTTTTTTGATCCAGCCCGGTTCTTTTTTTTATCCAGCCTGGTTCTTTTTACACTTCCAGCTGGAGCTCGGGAGCGGCTTTTTGCACAAGAACACGCCGTGTTAGGCTTCCAGGACCTCGGCTAAGCAATTTTAACGGGTTGCCCGGTTCTTTTTTGAACCAGCCCGGTTCTTTTTTTTATCCAGCCTGGTTCTTTTTACACTTCCAGCTGGAGCTCGGGAGCGGCTTTTTGCACAAGAACACGCCGTGTTAGGCTTCCAGGACCTCGGCTAAGCAATTTTAACGGGTCGCCCGGTTCTTTTTTGATCCAGCCCGGTTCTTTTTTTTATCCAGCCTGGTTCTTTTTACACTTCCAGCTGGAGCTCGGGAGCGGCTTTTTGCACAAGAACACGCCGTGTTAGGCTTCCAGGACCTCGGCTAAGCAATTTTAACGGGTTGCCCGGTTCTTTTTTGAACCAGCCCGGTTCTTTTTTTTATCCAGCCTGGTTCTTTTTACACTTCCAGCTGGAGCTCGGGAGCGGCTTTTTGCACAAGAACACGCCGTGTTAGGCTTCCAGGACCTCGGCTAAGCAATTTTAACGGGTCGCCCGGTTCTTTTTTGATCCAGCCCGGTTCTTTTTTTTATCCAGCCTGGTTCTTTTTACACTTCCAGCTGGAGCTCGGGAGCGGCTTTTTGCACAAGATCACGCCGTGTTAGGCTTCCAGGACCTCGGCTAAGCAATTTTAACGGGTCGCCCGGTTCTTTTTTTTATCCAGCCCGGTTCTTTTTTTATCCAGCCCGGTTCTTTTTACACTTCCAGCTGGAGCTCGGGAGCGGCTTTTTGCACAAGATCACGCCGTGTTAGGCTTCCAGGACCTCGGCTAAGCAATTTTAACGGGTCGCCCGGTTCTTTTTTGATCCAGCCCGGTTCTTTTTTTTATCCAGCCTGGTTCTTTTTACACTTCCAGCTGGAGCTCGGGAGCGGCTTTTTGCACAAGAACACGCCGTGTTAGGCTTCCAGGACCTCGGCTAAGCAATTTTAACGGGTCGCCCGGTTCTTTTTTTTATCCAGCCCGGTTCTTTTTTTATCCAGCCCGGTTCTTTTTACACTTCCAGCTGGAGCTCGGGAGCGGCTTTTTGCACAAGATCACGCCGTGTTAGGCTTCCAGGACCTCGGCTAAGCAATTTTAACGGGTCGCCCGGTTCTTTTTTTTATCCAGCCCGGTTCTTTTTTTATCCAGCCCGGTTCTTTTTACACTTCCAGCTGAAGCTCGGGAGCGGCTTTTTGCACAAGAACACGCCGTGTTAGGCTTCCAGGACCTCGGCTAAGCAATTTTAACGGGTCGCCCGGTTCTTTTTTGATCCAGCCCGGTTCTTTTTTTTATCCAGCCCGGTTCTTTTTACACTTCCAGCTGGAGCTTGGGAGCGGCTTTTTGCACAAGATCACGCCGGGTTAGGCTTCCAGGACCTCGGCTAAGCAATTTTAACGGGTCGCCCGGTTCTTTTTTGATCCAGCCCGGTTCTTTTTTTATCCAGCCCGGTTCTTTTTACACTTCCAGCTGGAGCTCGGGAGCGGCTTTTTGCACAAGATCACGCCGTGTTAGGCTTCCAGGACCTCGGCTAAGCAATTTTAACGGGTCGCCCGGTTCTTTTTTGATCCAGCCCGGTTCTTTTTTTTATCCAGCCTGGTTCTTTTTACACTTCCAGCTGGAGCTCGGGAGCGGCTTTTTGCACAAGAACACGCCGTGTTAGGCTTCCAGGACCTCGGCTAAGCAATTTTAACGGGTCGCCCGGTTCTTTTTTGATCCAGCCCGGTTCTTTTTTTTATCCAGCCCGGTTCTTTTCACACTTCCAGCTGGAGCTCGGCAGCGGCTATTTGCACAAGATCACGCCGGGTTAGGCTTCCAGGACCTCGGCTAAGCAATTTTAACGGGTCGCCCGGTTCTTTTTTTGATCCAGCCCGGTTCTTTTTTTATCCAGCCCGGTTCTTTTTACACTTCCAGCTGGAGCTCGGGAGCGGCTTTTTGCACAAGATCACGCCGTGTTAGGCTTCCAGGACCTCGGCTAAGCAATTTTAACGGGTCGCCCGGTTCTTTTTTGATCCAGCCCGGTTCTTTTTTTTATCCAGCCCGGTTCTTTTCACACTTCCAGCTGGAGCTCGGCAGCGGCTATTTGCACAAGATCACGCCGGGTTAGGCTTCCAGGACCTCGGCTAAGCAATTTTAACGGGTCGCCCGGTTCTTTTTTGATCCAGCCCGGTTCTTTTTTTTATCCAGCCCGGTTCTTTTCACACTTCCAGCTGGAGCTCGGGAGCGGCTTTTTGCACAAGATCACGCCGTGTTAGGCTTCCAGGACCTCGGCTAAGCAATTTTAACGGGTCGCCCGGTTCTTTTTTGATCCAGCCCGGTTCTTTTTTTTATCCAGCCCGGTTCTTTTCACACTTCCAGCTGGAGCTCGGCAGCGGCTATTTGCACAAGATCACGCCGGGTTAGGCTTCCAGGACCTCGGCTAAGCAATTTTAACGGGTCGCCCGGTTCTTTTTTGATCCAGCCCGGTTCTTTTTTTTATCCAGCCCGGTTCTTTTCACACTTCCAGCTGGAGCTCGGCAGCGGCTATTTGCACAAGATCACGCCGGGTTAGGCTTCCAGGACCTCGGCTAAGCAATTTTAACGGGTCGCCCGGTTCTTTTTTGATCCAGCCCGGTTCTTTTTTTTATCCAGCCTGGTTCTTTTTACACTTCCAGCTGGAGCTCGGGAGCGGCTTTTTGCACAAGATCACGCCGTGTTAGGCTTCCAGGACCTCGGCTAAGCAATTTTAACGGGTCGCCCGGTTCTTTTTTTGATCCAGCCCGGTTCTTTTTTTATCCAGCCCGGTTCTTTTTACACTTCCAGCTGGAGCTCAGCAGCGGCTTTTTGCACAAGATCACGCCGGGTTAGGCTTCCAGGACCTCGGCTAAGCAATTTTAACGGGTCGCCCGGTTCTTTTTTTGATCCAGCCCGGTTCTTTTTTTATCCAGCCCGGTTCTTTTTACACTTCCAGCTGGAGCTCGGGAGCGGCTTTTTGCACAAGATCACGCCGTGTTAGGCTTCCAGGACCTCGGCTAAGCAATTTTAATGGGCCGCCCGGTTCTTTTTTGATCCAGCCCGGTTCTTTTTTTATCCAGCCCGGTTCTTTTTACACTTCCAGCTGGAGCTCGGGAGCGGCTTTTTGCACAAGATCACGCCGTGTTAGGCTTCCAGGACCTCGGCTAAGCAATTTTAATGGGCCGCCCGGTTCTTTTTTGATCCAGCCCGGTTCTTTTTTTATCCAGCCCGGTTCTTTTTACACTTCCAGCTGGAGCTCGGGAGCGGCTTTTTGCACAAGATCACGCCGTGTTAGGCTTCCAGGACCTCGGCTAAGCAATTTTAACGGGTCGCCCGGTTCTTTTTTGATCCAGCCCGGTTCTTTTTTTTATCCAGCCTGGTTCTTTTTACACTTCCAGCTGGAGCTCGGGAGCGGCTTTTTGCACAAGAACACGCCGTGTTAGGCTTCCAGGACCTCGGCTAAGCAATTTTAACGGGTCGCCCGGTTCTTTTTTGATCCAGCCCGGTTCTTTTTCCACTTCCAGCTGGAGCTCAGCAGCGGCTTTTTGCACAAGATCACGCCGGGTTAGGCTTCCAGGACCTCGGCTAAGCACTTCTAACGGGTCGCCCGGTTCTTTTTTTGAACCAGCCCGGTTCTTTTTACACTTCCAGCTGGAGCTCAGCAGCGGCTTTTTGCACAAGATCACGCCGGGTTAGGGTTCCAGGACCTCGGCTAAGCAATTTTAACGGGCCGCCCGGTTCTTTTTTTGATCCAGCCCGGTTCTTTTTACACTTCCAGCTGGAGCTCAGCAGCGGCTTTTTGCACAAGATCACGCCGGGTTAGGCTTCCAGGACCTCGGCTAAGCACTTCTAACGGGCCCTGGTCCACCCCTGCCAGCGCATTTCAAAACTTGGCATTAATTTCGACCTAAGAGACGAAGTCTGATTTTTTTCTACCACTTGGGCGGCCTTTTTGCACCCAGAACACCCGCACCGGCACCATAAATTCGAAGGGTGCCGAGTGCGTCGGCGCAGATTCTGCGACGGAGTGACACTTCCCTCTTGTGGACATTCGGCGGTAGGTGAAATGCGCACTCGGTCTTCTCTTTTCTTTTCCTTCCAGTGAAACTTTGGCAACATTCTGCGAGCTGCTGGCTTCCAGAACCTCGGCCAAGCAGGTGGAGGATTTTTTTCCACTTCCAGCTGGAGGTGAGGAGGGACTTTTTGGGCAAGATCACGCCGACTTAGCAAGCAAGGTGGAAGTGCCAGCATGCTCCGTGGCTGGAAGTGTGGATGTGCCAGCACCCTCCCTGCCTATGGAAGTGTGGAGCTCCAGCACCCTCCCTGCCTATGGAAGTGTGGAGCTCCAGCACCCTCCCTGCCTATGGAAGTGTGGAGCTCCAGCACCCTCCCTGCCTATGGAAGTGTGGAGCTCCAGCACCCTCCCTGCCTATGGAAGTGTGGAGCTCCAGCACCCTCCCTGCCTATGGAAGTGTGGAGCTCCAGCACCCTCCCTGCCTATGGAAGTGTGGAGCTCCAGCACCCTCCCTGCCTATGGAAGTGTGGAGCTCCAGCACCCTCCCTGCCTATGGAAGTGTGGAGCTCCAGCACCCTCCCTGCCTATGGAAGTGTGGAGCTCCAGCACCCTCCCTGCCTATGGAAGTGTGGAGCTCCAGCACCCTCCCTGCCTATGGAAGTGTGGAGCTCCAGCACCCTCCCTGCCTATGGAAGTGTGGAGCTCCAGCACCCTCCCTGCCTATGGAAGTGTGGAGCTCCAGCACCCTCCCTGCCTATGGAAGAGCCACCTCCGCGGGCATGCTGCTCAACCACGCCGGCCCAGAGTTCCAGCCGCTCGGCTACACTCTCTCACAAGCCCCGCCTGGAGCTCCCCAGCCCGCCCCTGGTACCTCAACTACCGAGGCCAGCCGCTCGACCAGGCCGGCCCAGAGTTCCAGCCGCTCGGCTTCACTCTCTCACAAGCCCCGCCTGGAGCTCCCCAGCCCGCCCCTGGTACCTCAACTACCGAGGCCAGCCGCTCGACCACGCCGGCGCAGAGTTCCAGCCGCTCGGATAAGCTCTGCCACTCTCCCGCTAAGCAGCCACCGGTAACGGGGAAATGTCGCCGCCTTGTGGACACGCCCTTGTAAATGAATGGGCTTTCGCACTTAGTGCAATTTTCGCCAGCTCCGTGGCTGCAAGTATGGAGCTATGGAGCCACCAGCCAGGCTGGAGCTCTGGAGCTCTGGAAGTATGGAGCTCTGGAGCTCTGGAGCTATGGAGCTATGGAGCTATGGAGCTATGGAGCTATGGAGCTCTGGGGCTATGGAGCTATGGAGCTATGGAGCTATGGAAGTATGGAGCTATGGAGCTATGGAGCTATGGAAGTATGGAAGTATGGAGCTATGGAGCTATGGAAGTACGGAGCTATGGAGCTATGGAAGTATGGAAGTATGGTAGTATGGAGCTATGGAGCTATGGAGCTATGGAGCTCTGGAGCTCTGGAGCTATGGAGCTATGGAAGTAGGGAGCTATGGAGCTATGGATGTATGGAGCTATGGAGCCACCAGCCAGCCAGGCTGGAGCTATGGAAGTATGGAGCCATGGAGCTCCGGAGCTATGGAAGTATGGAGCTATGGAGCTCTGGTGCTATGGAGCTATGGAGCTCTGGTGCTATGGAGCTATGGAGCTCTGGTGCTATGGAGCTATGGAGCTCTGGTGCTATGGAGCTATGGAGCTCTGGTGCTATGGAGCTATGGAGCTCTGGTGCTATGGAGCTATGGAGCTCTGGTGCTATGGAGCTATGGAGCTCTGGTGCTATGGAGCTATGGAGCTCTGGTGCTATGGAGCCACCAGCCAGCACCCTCCGTGGCTGGATCAATGGAAGTGTTTTAGGTACCAGGCAGCCAAAGGGCCGGGGCCTCACGCTCGACCACGCCGGCGCAGAGTTCCAGCCGCTCGGATAAGCTCTGTCACTCACCCGCCGCGCAGCCACCGGTAACGGGGAAATGTCGCCGCCTGGCGGACACGCCCTTGTAAATGAATGGGCTTTCGCACTTAGTGCAATTTTCGCCAACTCTCTGACTGGAGCTATGGAAGTATGGAGCTATGGAGCCACCAGCCACCCAGGCTGGAGCTATGGAGCTATGGAGCTCTGGTGCTATGGAGCTATGGAGCTCTGGTGCTATGGAGCTCTGGAGCTCTGGTGCTATGGAGCTATGGAGCTATGGAGCTCTGGAAGTATGGAGCTCTGGTGCTATGGAGCTATGGAGCTCTGGTGCTATGGAGCTATGGAGCTCTGGTGCTATGGAGCTATGGAGCTCTGGTGCTATGGAGCTATGGAGCTCTGGTGCTATGGAGCTATGGAGCTATGGAGCTCTGGAAGTATGGAGCTCTGGTGCTATGGAGCTATGGAGCTCTGGTGCTATGGAGCTATGGAGCTCTGGTGCTATGGAGCTATGGAGCTCTGGTGCTATGGAGCTATGGAGCTCTGGTTCTATGGAGCTATGGAGCTATGGAGCCACCAGCCAGCACCCTCCGTGGCTGGATCAATGGAAGTGTTTTAGGTACCAGGCAGCCAAAGGGCCGAGGCCTCACGCTCGACCACGCCGGCGCAGAGTTCCAGCCGCTCGGATAAGCTCTGTCACTCACCCGCCGCGCAGCCACCGGTAAAGGGGAAATGTCGCCGCCTTGTGGACACGCCGTTGTAAATGAATGGGCTTTCGCACTTAGTGCAATTTTAGCCAACTCTCTGACTGGAGCTATGGAAGTATGGAGCTATGGAGCCACCAGCCACCCAGGCTGGAGCTATGGAGCTATGGAGCTCTGGTGCTATGGAGCTATGGAGCTCTGGTGCTATGGAGCTCTGGAGCTCTGGTGCTATGGAGCTATGGAGCTATGGAGCTCTGGAAGTATGGAGCTCTGGTGCTATGGAGCTATGGAGCTCTGGTGCTATGGAGCTATGGAGCTATGGAGCTCTGGAAGTATGGAGCTCTGGTGCTATGGAGCTATGGAGCTCTGGTGCTATGGAGCTATGGAGCTCTGGTGCTATGGAGCTATGGAGCTCTGGTGCTATGGAGCTATGGAGCTATGGAGCTCTGGTGCTATGGAGCTATGGAGCTCTGGTGCTATGGAGCTATGGAGCTATGGTGCTATGGAGCTCTGGAGCTATGGAGCTCTGGTGCTATGGAGCTATGGAGCTCTGGTGCTATGGAGCTATGGAGCTCTGGTGCTATGGAGCTATGGAGCTCTGGTGCTATGGAGCTATGGAGCTCTGGTGCTATGGAGCTCTGGTGCTATGGAGCTATGGAGCTATGGAGCCACCAGCCAGCACCCTCCGTGGCTGGATCAATGGAAGTGTTTTAGGTACCAGGCAGCCAAAGGGCCGAGGCCTCACGCTCGACCACGCCGGCGCAGAGTTCCAGCCGCTCGGATAAGCTCTGTCACTCACCCGCCGCGCAGCCACCGGTAACGGGGAAATGTCGCCGCCTGGCGGACACGCCGTTGTAAATGAATGGGCTTTCGCACTTAGTGCAATTTTAGCCAACTCCGTGGCTGCAAGTATGGAAGTATGGAGCTATGGAGCCACCAGCCAGCACCCTCCGCGGCTGGAGCTATGGAAGTATGGAGCTATGGAGCTATGGAGCTATGGAAGTATGGGGCTATGGAAGTCTGGAGCTATGGAGCTCTGGGGCTATGGAAGTATGGAGCTCTGGGGCTATGGAGCTCCGGGGCTATGGAGCTCCGGGGCTATGGAGCTCCGGGGCTATGGAGCTCCGGGGCTATGGAGCTATGGAGCTCCGGGGCTATGGAGCTCCGGGGCTATGGAGCTATGGAGCTCCGGGGCTATGGAACTCCGGGGCTATGGAGCTCCGGGGCTATGGAGCTCTGGAGCTATGGAAGTATGGATGATCCAGCACCCTCCGTGGCTGACCGCTGGTGCTCGGGGCCGGTGAACTCGGCACCCGCCTCCGGCGGGTGCCTCGGTGACCGCCGTCGCTTGGGGCCAGTGAACTCGGCACCCGCCTTCG
>NW_028232177.1:20000-37500 GCF_054491065.1 Syngnathus leptorhynchus | reverse complement strand
GCCGCCGCCGCCTTGCCGCTATCCCTCCGCACGTTTGGGGCCGGTGGCGACCCGCAGGACGGCCGACAACTCGCTCGTTTGGCGGGGCGATGCAAGGTTAGGCGAACTGGGCGGTAACTCGGGTTAGTCGAGGGGACTTCGCGGTGGACAGGGGGGTGCGAATCCGGCCGGGCGGCCCTTCGATGGAGCCTGGTGCAGGGACATTCAATGGGATGAGCCGCGCTCGCCGCGGAACCTTCGAGCGCCGCTACTCAGCAAGTAAACGAGAGGGAGCTGCGCCCGGCCTCGTAAGACGCCTCTTCTCCGGTGCGAGCGCCCCGACGCCGCTGGCCGCCGCCGCCGCCTTGCCGCTATCCCGCCGCGCGTTTGGGGAGGGAGGGCGACCCGTAGGACGGCCCGCCGACTACACGACCGTTTGGCAGAGCGAGTGCAAGGTTAGGCGAGCTGGGCGGTAACTCGGGTTAGTCTGGGGAGACTCGCGGTGGACAGGGTGGCGCGAATCCGGCCGGGCGGCCCCATCGATTAAGCATTGGTAGGGAGCCGAGGATGAGCCGTGCGAAGTGGCCTCGGAGGCGGTCCGTGGGGGACGACGGGGGGGGACGGGCGTCGGCCCTCCGGCCCGAGCAGAGAACGTTCGGTCACCCAAGCGGGAATCTGCGCCCCGGCCCGAGTCGGACTCGGTCGGTGCGGCCCGCTGAGGCCCTCAACTATTCCCGTACGCGGGGGTCGGGAGCTGCGGCGCTGCGCCGGCGACTTACCCGCGCGAGGCACGCACTGCGTGCGGCCAGGATGCGGAGTTGGATCGGCGCTGGTTGGGAACCCTCGGGGAACGAAGGCGGACGGCGGCCAGCCGGCGCCGACGAACCCGTCGGGGAGGGGGCTGGTGGCAGGCGCGATCGGCACTATTGCTGACTGCCGGGAGGGAAGCTGCGCCCCGGCCGAGTCAGACTCAGCCGTTGCGGCCCCCCCGAGCCCGCAGCGCGTAGCGCGGAAGCCATACGCCCCCCCGATGCGGAGCGACAGACGCCCCCGCGACCGCGGTTGGTCGGGAAGGCTTTTCGGATAGAGGTCGGACGGTGTGTGTGTGGACGGCTTCCCGTGGTGCCGCCGCTATCAAGCCGGAGGGTTTGAGAAACGACATTCGCGGAAGGACCGGCGCGGCCGGCGGACGCTCGCACGCGCGGCGCCCGACACTCAGCCGCTCGCTCGGCCTCCGTGGATCGTGGCTAGGTGGGATGGATGCCAAACCGGGTCGTCTCGGTCTCGCCGCAGTACGGTCGCGCCGGGGCCTGCGGGGCGGCGCGGGGAGCGCACGCTCACGCGGCGGCCGGGGCGCTAGAGTGCGACCCGCAGTGGGTAGGAACCGTCCACCCGACGTCGGACGAGCCGAGGCCGATGGAGGCCCTACCAAGGCGGGTCATGAGTGCCAGTCGGTCAGTTGGGTGAGGGGGTACTCGGAGGCCCGCCGGGAGCAGACGGGCGACCGGGGATGGGGGGCGTACGCGGGCGGGCGCCGGGAGAAGACGGCCCGTCCGGGGTCGAATCTCGGCCTGTGTTTTCGGAGCCGGCCGGGCATCACGCTCCCTCCTTGGATGGACAACATTCGTAGTTGACACTTTGTGTCATTTTATCCGAGCGGGCGGGCGCCTCGAGAGGCGGACCGTCCGGGGCGACTCTCGGCCTGTGTTTTCGGAGCCGGCCGGGCCTCACGCTCCCTCCTTGGATGGACAACATTCGTAGTTGACACTTTGTGTCATTTTATCCGAGCGGGCGGGCGCCGCGAGGCGGACCGTCCGGGGCGACTCTCGGCCTGTGTTTTCGGAGCCGGCCGGGCCTCACGCTCCCTCCTTGGATGGACAACATTCGTAGTTGACACTTTGTGTCATTTTATCCGAGCGGGCGGGCGCCGCGAGGCGGACCGTCCGGGGCGACTCTCGGCCTGTGTTTTCGGAGCCGGCCGGGCATCACGCTCCCTCCTTGGATGGACAACATTCGTAGTTGACACTTTGTGTCATTTTATCCGAGCGGGCGGGCGCCTCGAGAGGCGGACCGTCCGGGGCGACTCTCGGCCTGTGTTTTCGGAGCCGGCCGGGCCTCACGCTCCCTCCTTGGATGGACAACATTCGTAGTTGACACTTTGTGTCATTTTATCCGAGCAGACGGGCGCCGCGAGGCGGACCGTCCGGGGCGACTCTCGGCCTGTGTTTTCGGAGCCGGCCGGGCATCACGCTCCCTCCTTGGATGGACAACATTCGTAGTTGACACTTTGTGTCATTTTATCCGAGCAGACGGGCGCCGCGAGGCGACCGTCCGGGGCGACTCTCGGCCTGTGTTTAAGGAGCCGGCCGGGCATCACGCTCCTTCCTTGGATGGACAACATTCGTAGTTGACACTTTGTGTCATTTTATCCGAGCGGGCGGGCGCCGCGAGGCGGACCGTCCGGGGCGACTCTCGGCCTGTGTTTAAGGAGCCGGCCGGGCATCACGCTCCTTCCTTGGATGGACAACATTCGCAGTTGACACTTTGTGTCATTTTATCCGAGCAGACGGGCGCCGCGAGGCGGACCGTCCGGGGCGACTCTCGGCCTGTGTTTTCGGAGCCGGCCGGGCATCACGCTCCCTCCTTGGATGGACAACATTCGTAGTTGACACTTTGTGTCATTTTATCCGAGCAGACGGGCGCCGCGAGGCGACCGTCCGGGGCGACTCTCGGCCTGTGTTTAAGGAGCCGGCCGGGCATCACGCTCCTTCCTTGGATGGACAACATTCGTAGTTGACACTTTGTGTCATTTTATCCGAGCGGGCGGGCGCCGCGAGGCGGACCGTCCGGGGCGACTCTCGGCCTGTGTTTAAGGAGCCGGCCGGGCATCACGCTCCTTCCTTGGATGGACAACATTCGCAGTTGACACTTTGTGTCATTTTATCCGAGCAGACGGGCGCCGCGAGGCGGACCGTCCGGGGCGACTCTCGGCCTGTGTTTTCGGAGCCGGCCGGGCATCACGCTCCCTCCTTGGATGGACAACATTCGTAGTTGACACTTTGTGTCATTTTATCCGAGCAGACGGGCGCCGCGAGGCGACCGTCCGGGGCGACTCTCGGCCTGTGTTTAAGGAGCCGGCCGGGCATCACGCTCCTTCCTTGGATGGACAACATTCGTAGTTGACACTTTGTGTCATTTTATCCGAGCGGGCGGGCGCCGCGAGGCGGACCGTCCGGGGCGACTCTCGGCCTGTGTTTAAGGAGCCGGCCGGGCATCACGCTCCTTCCTTGGATGGACAACATTCGCAGTTGACACTTTGTGTCATTTTATCCGAGCAGACGGGCGCCGCGAGGCGGACCGTCCGGGGCGACTCTCGGCCTGTGTTTTCGGAGCCGGCCGGGCATCACGCTCCCTCCTTGGATGGACAACATTCGTAGTTGACACTTTGTGTCATTTTATCCGAGCAGACGGGCGCCGCGAGGCGGACCGTCCGGGGCGACTCTCGGCCTGTGTTTAAGGAGCCGGCCGGGCATCACGCTCCTTCCTTGGATGGACAACATTCGCAGTTGACACTTTGTGTCATTTTGTTCGGCCTGTGTTTAAGGAGGCGGCCGTCCTCCACTCGGTCCGTGTTTAAGGAGCGACACTCGCGCTCCGGTTCGGCCTGTATTTAGGGAGGCGGCCGTCCTCCGCTTGGTCTGTGTTAAGGGCGACACTCTGTCCATGTTTGAGGAGCCTGGCCCTGACGCTCCTCTCCGGCCTGTGTTTAAGGAGGCGGCCGTCCTCCCCTTGGTCCGTGTTAAGGGCGACACTCGGTCCATGTTTGAGGAGCCTGGCCCTGACGCTCCTCTCCGGCCTGTGTTTAAGGAGGCGGCCGTCCTCCCCTTGGTCCGTGTTAAGGGCGACACTCGGTCCATGTTTGAGGAGCCTGGCCCTGACGCTCCTCTCCGGCCTGTGTTTAAGGAGGCGGCCGTCCTCCCCTTGGTCTGTGTTAAGGGCGACACTCGGTCCATGTTTGAGGAGCCTGGCCCTGACGCTCCTCTCCGGCCTGTGTTTAAGGAGGCGGCCGTCCTCCCCTTGGTCCGTGTTAAGGGCGACACTCGGTCCATGTTTGAGGAGCCTGGCCCTGACGCTCCTCTCCGGCCTGTGTTTAAGGAGGCGGCCGTCCTCCCCTTGGTCCGTGTTAAGGGCGACACTCGGTCCATGTTTGAGGAGCCTGGCCCTGACGCTCCTCTCCGGCCTGTGTTTAAGGAGGCGGCCGTCCTCCCCTTGGTCTGTGTTAAGGGCGACACTCTGTCCATGTTTGAGGAGCCTGGCCCTGACGCTCCTCTCCGGCCTGTGTTTAAGGAGGCGGCCGTCCTCCCCTTGGTCTGTGTTAAGGGCGACACTCGGTCCATGTTTGAGGAGCCTGGCCCTGACGCTCCTCTCCGGCCTGTGTTTAAGGAGGCGGCCGTCCTCCCCTTGGTCTGTGTTAAGGGCGACACTCGGTCCATGTTTGAGGAGCCTGGCCCTGACGCTCCTCTCCGGCCTGTGTTTAAGGAGGCGGCCGTCCTCCCCTTGGTCTGTGTTAAGGGCGACACTCGGTCCGTGTTTAAGGAGCGGCCCTCGCGCTCCGGTTCGGCCTGTATTTAGGGAGGCGGCCGTCCTCCGCTTGGTCTGTGTTAAGGGCGACACTCGGTCCGTGTTTAAGGAGCCGGCCCTGACGCTCCTCTTCGGCCTGTGTTTAAGGAGGCGGCCGTCCTCCACTTCCTTCCATGCACCACCACATTCGCAGTTGACACTTTGCCATTTTTTCAGAGAGGTGACACTTAGTCGTTTTTTCGAAAGTTGACACTTAGTCGTTTTTTCGAAAGTTGACACTTTGCCGTTTTTTCAGAGAGGCGACACTTAGCCGTTTTTTCGAAAGTTGACACTTAGCCGTTTTTTCGAAAGTTGACACTTAGCCGTTTTTTCGAAAGTTGACACTTAGCCGTTTTTTCGAAAGTTGACACTTAGTCACTTTTTCGCCACAGTGACACCTCCAGCGCGTGCCACGGCGCTTTTCAGGTCTTCTATCCGACCTTGTGCTGTCGAGGACGGCGTGTCCGACGCCGTGGGGAGACCAGCACCATCTCCTCCATACTCGTAAACGGGGTGCTTTGGAAAACGGGGGGAAAGTCGATGAGTACACTGACTACTGGGACCATTTCATTGTACTCTGGCGCACCTGAAGACCAAAAAAGGTACTGCACCTTAGCCCGGGTACCTCACCCCCTGGTACCTCGAGGAGAACTTAGAAAAATTTCGACAAATTTTTGGTGAGCTCCAGGGAGAGAGGCTGATTTTTCGCTTTTTGAGGCCGACCGCCGAACCGGCGCGGGGCGGACTCACAAGCCCCCCAGAGCCGTGGGCACTTAGTCGTTTTTTCAGAGAGGCGACACTTAGTCGTTTTTTCAGAGGCGACACTTAGTCGTTTTTTCGAAAGTTGACACTTAGCCGTTTTTTCGAAAGTCGACACTTAGCCGTTTTTTTGGAAAGTTGACACTTAGTCGTTTTTTCGAAAGTTGACACTTAGTCGTTTTTTCGCCACAATTGGCTCTGAGCTCCAGGGGGAGAGCCTGGTTTTGCCTTATTTCAGGCCGGCTGGGGAACCGGCGCGGGTCGGATGCACGAGCCCGGCAGAGCCGTGGGCACTTAGAAAATTTTCGCCGATTAAGCTGGGACCTCCAGGCGGAGACCGGCATTCCTCGTCCTCGGGGTTCGACCCAGGAACCGGCGCTGGGCAGACGCCGTAGCCACGCAGAGCCGTGGGCACTTAGAAAATATTCGCCAAGTTGGCTCTGAGCTCCAGGCGGAGAGGCTGGTTTTGCCTTATTTCAGGCCGGCTGGGGAACCGGCGCGGGTCGGATGCACGAGCCCGCAGAGCCGTGGGCACTTTGCCATTTTCTCAGAGTCGACACTTAGTCGTTTTTTCAGAGAGGCGACACTCTGTCGTTTTTTCGAAAGTTGACACTTTGCCGTTTTTTCAGAGAGGCGACACTTAGCCGTTTTTTCGAAAGTTGACACTTAGCCGTTTTTTCGAAAGTCGACACTTAGCCGTTTTTTCAGAGATGTGACACTTTGCCGTTTTTTCGAAAGTCGACACTTAGCCGTTTTTTCAGAGATGTGACACTTAGAAACTTTTTGCCAAGTTGGCTGTGAGCTCCAGGAGGAGACCGTTATTTTTCGTCATTCGAGGCCGACTGCGGAACCGGCGCTGGGCGGACGCCAAAGCTCGGCAGGGCCGTGGGCACTTAGAAACTTTTTGCCAAGTTGGCTGTGAGCTCCAGGAGGAGACCGTTATTTTTCGTCATTCGAGGCCGACTGCGGAACCGGCGCTGGGCGGACGCCAAAGCTCGGCAGGGCCGTGGGCACTTAGAAACTTTTTGCCAAGTTGGCTGTGAGCTCCAGGAGGAGACCGTTATTTTTCGTCATTCGAGGCCGACTGCGGAACCGGCGCTGGGCGGACGCCAAAGCTCGGCAGGGCCGTGGGCACTTAGAAACTTTTTGCCAAGTTGGCTGTGAGCTCCAGGAGGAGACCGTTATTTTTCGTCATTCGAGGCCGACTGCGGAACCGGCGCTGGGCGGACGCCAAAGCTCGGCAGGGCCGTGGGCACTTAGAAACTTTTTGCCAAGTTGGCTGTGAGCTCCAGGAGGAGACCGTTATTTTTCGTCATTCGAGGCCGACTGCGGAACCGGCGCTGGGCGGACGCCAAAGCTCGGCAGGGCCGTGGGCACTTAGAAACTTTTTGCCAAGTTGGCTGTGAGCTCCAGGAGGAGACCGTTATTTTTCGTCATTCGAGGCCGACTGCGGAACCGGCGCTGGGCGGACGCCAAAGCTCGGCAGGGCCGTGGGCACTTAGAAACTTTTTGCCAAGTTGGCTGTGAGCTCCAGGAGGAGACCGTTATTTTTCGTCATTCGAGGCCGACTGCGGAACCGGCGCTGGGCGGACGCCAAAGCTCGGCAGGGCCGTGGGCACTTAGAAACTTTTTGCCAAGTTGGCTGTGAGCTCCAGGAGGAGACCGTTATTTTTCGTCATTCGAGGCCGACTGCGGAACCGGCGCTGGGCGGACGCCAAAGCTCGGCAGGGCCGTGGGCACTTAGAAACTTTTTGCCAAGTTGGCTGTGAGCTCCAGGAGGAGACCGTTATTTTTCGTCATTCGAGGCCGACTGCGGAACCGGCGCTGGGCGGACGCCAAAGCTCGGCAGGGCCGTGGGCACTTAGAAACTTTTTGCCAAGTTGGCTGTGAGCTCCAGGAGGAGACCGTTATTTTTCGTCATTCGAGGCCGACTGCGGAACCGGCGCTGGGCGGACGCCAAAGCTCGGCAGGGCCGTGGGCACTTAGAAACTTTTTGCCAAGTTGGCTGTGAGCTCCAGGAGGAGACCGTTATTTTTCGTCATTCGAGGCCGACTGCGGAACCGGCGCTGGGCGGACGCCAAAGCTCGGCAGGGCCGTGGGCACTTAGAAACTTTTTGCCAAGTTGGCTGTGAGCTCCAGGAGGAGACCGTCATTTTTCGTCATTCGAGGCCGACTGCGGCACCGGCGCTGAGCGGACGCCAAAGCTCGGCAGGGCCGTGGGCACTTAGAAACTTTTTGCCAAGTTGGCTGTGAGCTCCAGGAGGAGACCGTCATTTTTCGTCATTCGAGGCCGACTGCGGAACCGGCGCTGGGCGGACGCCAAAGCTCGGCAGGGCCGTGGGCACTTAGAAACTTTTTGCCAAGTTGGCTGTGAGCTCCAGGAGGAGACCGTTATTTTTCGTCATTCTAGGCCGGCTGCAGAACCGGCGCGGGTCGGATGCACGAGCCCGCAGAGCCGTGGGCACTTTGCCACTTTTTCGCCACAATTGGCTCTGAGCTCCAGGAGGAGACCGTTATTTTTCGTCATTCTAGGCCGGTTGCAGAACCGGCGCGGCTCGGATGCACGAGCCCGCAGAGCCGTGGGCACTTAGAAAATTTTCAGAGAGGCGACACTTTGCCATTTTTTCAGAGAGGTGACACTTAGTCGTTTTTTCGAAAGTTGACACTTAGCCGTTTTTTCGAAAGTTGACACTTAGCCGTTTTTTCGAAAGTTGACACTTAGTCGTTTTTTCGCCAAAGTGCCCACCTCCAGCGCGTGCCACGGCGCTTTCCAGGTCTTCTATCCGACCTTGTGCTGTCGAGGACGGCGTGTCCGACGCCGTGGGGAGACCAGCACCATCTCCTCCATACTCGTAAACGAGGTGCTTTGGAAAACGGGGGGAAAGTCGATGAGTACACTGACTACTGGGACCATTTCATTGTACTCTGGCGCACCTGAAGACCAAAAAAGGTACTGCACCTTAGCCCGGGTACCTCACCCCCTGGTACCTCGAGGAGAACTTAGAAAAATTTCGACAAATTTTTGGTGAGCTCCAGGGAAAGAGGCTGATTTTTCGCTTTTTGAGGCCGACCGCCGAACCGGCGCGGGGCGGACTCACAAGCCCCGCAGAGCCGTGGGCACTTAGTCGTTTTTTCAGAGAGGCGACACTTAGTCGTTTTTTCGAAAGGCGACACTTAGCCGTTTTTTCGAAAGTTGACACTTAGCCGTTTTTTCGAAAGTCGACACTTAGCCGTTTTTTCGAAAGTTGACACTTAGTCGTTTTTTCGCCGATTTTGCTGGGACCTCCAGGCGAGGACCGGCGTTTTTCGTCTTCCGGGTTCGACCCGGGAACCAGCGCCGAGCGGACACATTCGCTCGCTAGTGCCGTTGGCACTTAGAAAATTTTTCGTTTGTCATGAGCTCCGGGCGGAGACCGGCGTTTTTCGTCTTCCGGGTCCGACCCGGGAACCAGCGCCGAGCGGACACATTCGCTCGCTAGTGCCGTTGGCACTTAGAAAATTTTTCGTTTGTCATGAGCTCCGGGCGGAGACCGGCGTTTTTCGTCTTCCGGGTTCGACCCGGGAACCAGCGCCGAGCGGACACATTCGCTCGCTAGTGCCGTTGGCACTTAGAAAATTTTTCGTTTGTCATGAGCTCCGGGCGGAGACCGGCGTTTTTCGTCTTCCGGGTCCGACCCGGGAACCAGCGCCGAGCGGACACATTCGCTCGCTAGTGCCGTTGGCACTTAGAAAATTTTTCGTTTGTCATGAGCTCCGGGCGGAGACCGGCGTTTTTCGTCTTCCGGGTTCGACCCGGGAACCAGCGCCGAGCGGACACATTCGCTCGCTAGTGCCGTTGGCACTTAGAAAATTTTTCGTTTGTCATGAGCTCCGGGCGGAGACCGGCGTTTTTCGTCTTCCGGGTCCGACCCGGGAACCAGCGCCGAGCGGACACATTCGCTCGCTAGTGCCGTTGGCACTTAGAAAATTTTTCGTTTGTCATGAGCTCCGGGCGGAGACCGGCGTTTTTCGTCTTCCGGGTCCGACCCGGGAACCAGCGCCGAGCGGACACATTCGCTCGCTAGTGCCGTTGGCACTTAGAAAATTTTTCGTTTGTCATGAGCTCCGGGCGGAGACCGGCGTTTTTCGTCTTCCGGGTTCGACCCGGGAACCAGCGCCGAGCGGACACATTCGCTCGCTAGTGCCGTTGGCACTTAGAAAATTTTTCGTTTGTCATGAGCTCCGGGCGGAGACCGGCGTTTTTTGTCTTCCGGGTTCGACCCGGGAACCAGCGCCGAGCGGACACATTCGCTCGCTAGTGCCGTTGGCACTTAGAAAATTTTTCGTTTGTCATGAGCTCCGGGCGGAGACCGGCATTTTTCGTCATTCGAGGCCGACGGGGGAACCAGCCGGAGCGGACACGTTTGCTCGGAAGAGCCGTTGGCACTTAGAAAAAATTCCGTGTCTCGTGAGCTCCAGGGGGGACAGGCTGGTTTTATTCATCCGTAGCCGACATGGGAACCAGCGCGGAGCGGATTGGTGTTGCGCTGGCATATACCTCATCTCTCTCAGGAGTCCCCCCCTTATACGTGCCGATGGTGTTTTGGAAAACGGGGGGTAACTGGATGAGTACACTGACTAGGGGGACCAGTACACTAGCGAGTGGGACCAGTACACTGACTAGTGGGACCAACACACTATGAGCGCCTGGTACCTAAAATGGAAGTATAGAGGCCGAATTTCGGGCAAGATCACGCCGTGTTAGGCTTCCAGGACCTCGGCTAAGCAATTTTAACGGGTCGCCCGGTTCTTTTTTGATCCAGCCCGGTTCTTTTTTTTATCCAGCCCGGTTCTTTTTACACTTCCAGCTGGAGCTCGGGAGCGGCTTTTTGCACAAGATCACGCCGTGTTAGGCTTCCAGGACCTCGGCTAAGCAATTTTAACGGGTCCCCCGGTTCTTTTTTGATCCAGCCCGGTTCTTTTTTTTATCCAGCCTGGTTCTTTTTACACTTCCAGCTGGAGCTCGGGAGCGGCTTTTTGCACAAGATCACGCCGTGTTAGGCTTCCAGGACCTCGGCTAAGCAATTTTAACGGGTCGCCCGGTTCTTTTTTGATCCAGCCCGGTTCTTTTTTTTATCCAGCCTGGTTCTTTTTACACTTCCAGCTGGAGCTCGGGAGCGGCTTTTTGCACAAGATCACGCCGTGTTAGGCTTCCAGGACCTCGGCTAAGCAATTTTAACGGGTCGCCCGGTTCTTTTTTGATCCAGCCCGGTTCTTTTTTTTATCCAGCCCGGTTCTTTTTACACTTCCAGCTGGAGCTCGGGAGCGGCTTTTTGCACAAGATCACGCCGTGTTAGGCTTCCAGGACCTCGGCTAAGCAATTTTAACGGGTCGCCCGGTTCTTTTTTGATCCAGCCCGGTTCTTTTTTTTATCCAGCCTGGTTCTTTTTACACTTCCAGCTGGAGCTCGGGAGCGGCTTTTTGCACAAGAACACGCCGTGTTAGGCTTCCAGGACCTCGGCTAAGCAATTTTAACGGGTCGCCCGGTTCTTTTTTGATCCAGCCCGGTTCTTTTTTTTATCCAGCCTGGTTCTTTTTACACTTCCAGCTGGAGCTCGGGAGCGGCTTTTTGCACAAGATCACGCCGTGTTAGGCTTCCAGGACCTCGGCTAAGCAATTTTAACGGGTCGCCCGGTTCTTTTTTGATCCAGCCCGGTTCTTTTTTTTATCCAGCCTGGTTCTTTTTACACTTCCAGCTGGAGCTCGGGAGCGGCTTTTTGCACAAGAACACGCCGTGTTAGGCTTCCAGGACCTCGGCTAAGCAATTTTAACGGGTCGCCCGGTTCTTTTTTTTATCCAGCCCGGTTCTTTTTTTATCCAGCCCGGTTCTTTTTACACTTCCAGCTGGAGCTCGGGAGCGGCTTTTTGCACAAGAACACGCCGTGTTAGGCTTCCAGGACCTCGGCTAAGCAATTTTAACGGGTCGCCCGGTTCTTTTTTGATCCAGCCCGGTTCTTTTTTTTATCCAGCCTGGTTCTTTTTACACTTCCAGCTGGAGCTCGGGAGCGGCTTTTTGCACAAGAACACGCCGTGTTAGGCTTCCAGGACCTCGGCTAAGCAATTTTAACGGGTCGCCCGGTTCTTTTTTTATCCAGCCCGGTTCTTTTTTTATCCAGCCTGGTTCTTTTTACACTTCCAGCTGGAGCTCGGGAGCGGCTTTTTGCACAAGATCACGCCGTGTTAGGCTTCCAGGACCTCGGCTAAGCAATTTTAACGGGTCGCCCGGTTCTTTTTTGATCCAGCCCGGTTCTTTTTTTTATCCAGCCTGGTTCTTTTTACACTTCCAGCTGGAGCTCGGGAGCGGCTTTTTGCACAAGATCACGCCGTGTTAGGCTTCCAGGACCTCGGCTAAGCAATTTTAACGGGTCGCCCGGTTCTTTTTTGATCCAGCCCGGTTCTTTTTCTATCCAGCCCGGTTCTTTTTACACTTCCAGCTGGAGCTCGGGAGCGGCTTTTTGCACAAGATCACGCCGTGTTAGGCTTCCAGGACCTCGGCTAAGCAATTTTAACGGGTCGCCCGGTTCTTTTTTTTATCCAGCCCGGTTCTTTTTTTATCCAGCCCGGTTCTTTTTACACTTCCAGCTGGAGCTCGGGAGCGGCTTTTTGCACAAGATCACGCCGTGTTAGGCTTCCAGGACCTCGGCGAAGCAATTTTAACGGGTCGCCCGGTTCTTTTTTGATCCAGCCCGGTTCTTTTTTTTATCCAGCCCGGTTCTTTTCACACTTCCAGCTGGAGCTCGGCAGCGGCTATTTGCACAAGATCACGCCGGGTTAGGCTTCCAGGACCTCGGCTAAGCAATTTTAACGGGTTGCCCGGTTCTTTTTTGAACCAGCCCGGTTCTTTTTTTTTATCCAGCCCGGTTCTTTTTACACTTCCAGCTGGAGCTCGGGAGCGGCTTTTTGCACAAGATCACGCCGTGTTAGGCTTCCAGGACCTCGGCTAAGCAATTTTAACGGGTCGCCCGGTTCTTTTTTGATCCAGCCCGGTTCTTTTTTTTATCCAGCCCGGTTCTTTTTACACTTCCAGCTGGAGCTTGGGAGCGGCTTTTTGCACAAGAACACGCCGTGTTAGGCTTCCAGGACCTCGGCTAAGCAATTTTAACGGGTCGCCCGGTTCTTTTTTGATCCAGCCCGGTTCTTTTTTTATCCAGCCCGGTTCTTTTTACACTTCCAGCTGGAGCTCGGGAGCGGCTTTTTGCACAAGATCACGCCGGGTTAGGCTTCCAGGACCTCGGCTAAGCAATTTTAACGGGCCACCCGGTTCTTTTTTTTTATCCAGCCCGGTTCTTTTTTTTATCCAGCCCGGTTCTTTTTACACTTCCAGCTGGAGCTCGGGAGCGGCTTTTTGCACAAGAACACGCCGTGTTAGGCTTCCAGGACCTCGGCTAAGCAATTTTAACGGGTCGCCCGGTTCTTTTTTGATCCAGCCCGGTTCTTTTTTTTATCCAGCCTGGTTCTTTTTACACTTCCAGCTGGAGCTCGGGAGCGGCTTTTTGCACAAGATCACGCCGTGTTAGGCTTCCAGGACCTCGGCTAAGCAATTTTAACGGGTCGCCCGGTTCTTTTTTTTTATCCAGCCCGGTTCTTTTTTTATCCAGCCCGGTTCTTTTTACACTTCCAGCTGGAGCTCGGGAGCGGCTTTTTGCACAAGATCACGCCGTGTTAGGCTTCCAGGACCTCGGCTAAGCAATTTTAACGGGTTGCCCGGTTCTTTTTTGAACCAGCCCGGTTCTTTTTTTTATCCAGCCTGGTTCTTTTTACACTTCCAGCTGGAGCTCGGGAGCGGCTTTTTGCACAAGAACACGCCGTGTTAGGCTTCCAGGACCTCGGCTAAGCAATTTTAACGGGTCGCCCGGTTCTTTTTTGATCCAGCCCGGTTCTTTTTTTTATCCAGCCTGGTTCTTTTTACACTTCCAGCTGGAGCTCGGGAGCGGCTTTTTGCACAAGAACACGCCGTGTTAGGCTTCCAGGACCTCGGCTAAGCAATTTTAACGGGTTGCCCGGTTCTTTTTTGAACCAGCCCGGTTCTTTTTTTTATCCAGCCTGGTTCTTTTTACACTTCCAGCTGGAGCTCGGGAGCGGCTTTTTGCACAAGAACACGCCGTGTTAGGCTTCCAGGACCTCGGCTAAGCAATTTTAACGGGTCGCCCGGTTCTTTTTTGATCCAGCCCGGTTCTTTTTTTTATCCAGCCCGGTTCTTTTCACACTTCCAGCTGGAGCTCGGCAGCGGCTATTTGCACAAGATCACGCCGGGTTAGGCTTCCAGGACCTCGGCTAAGCAATTTTAACGGGTCGCCCGGTTCTTTTTTTGATCCAGCCCGGTTCTTTTTTTATCCAGCCCGGTTCTTTTTACACTTCCAGCTGGAGCTCGGGAGCGGCTTTTTGCACAAGATCACGCCGTGTTAGGCTTCCAGGACCTCGGCTAAGCAATTTTAACGGGTCGCCCGGTTCTTTTTTGATCCAGCCCGGTTCTTTGTTTTTTATCCAGCCCGGTTCTTTTCACACTTCCAGCTGGAGCTCGGCAGCGGCTATTTGCACAAGATCACGCCGGGTTAGGCTTCCAGGACCTCGGCTAAGCAATTTTAACGGGTCGCCCGGTTCTTTTTTGATCCAGCCCGGTTCTTTTTTTTATCCAGCCCGGTTCTTTTCACACTTCCAGCTGGAGCTCGGGAGCGGCTTTTTGCACAAGATCACGCCGTGTTAGGCTTCCAGGACCTCGGCTAAGCAATTTTAACGGGTCGCCCGGTTCTTTTTTGATCCAGCCCGGTTCTTTTTTTTATCCAGCCCGGTTCTTTTCACACTTCCAGCTGGAGCTCGGCAGCGGCTATTTGCACAAGATCACGCCGGGTTAGGCTTCCAGGACCTCGGCTAAGCAATTTTAACGGGTCGCCCGGTTCTTTTTTGATCCAGCCCGGTTCTTTTTTTTATCCAGCCCGGTTCTTTTCACACTTCCAGCTGGAGCTCGGCAGCGGCTATTTGCACAAGATCACGCCGGGTTAGGCTTCCAGGACCTCGGCTAAGCAATTTTAACGGGTCGCCCGGTTCTTTTTTGATCCAGCCCGGTTCTTTTTTTTATCCAGCCTGGTTCTTTTTACACTTCCAGCTGGAGCTCGGGAGCGGCTTTTTGCACAAGATCACGCCGTGTTAGGCTTCCAGGACCTCGGCTAAGCAATTTTAACGGGTCGCCCGGTTCTTTTTTTGATCCAGCCCGGTTCTTTTTTTATCCAGCCCGGTTCTTTTTACACTTCCAGCTGGAGCTCAGCAGCGGCTTTTTGCACAAGATCACGCCGGGTTAGGCTTCCAGGACCTCGGCTAAGCAATTTTAACGGGTCGCCCGGTTCTTTTTTTGATCCAGCCCGGTTCTTTTTTTATCCAGCCCGGTTCTTTTTACACTTCCAGCTGGAGCTCGGGAGCGGCTTTTTGCACAAGATCACGCCGTGTTAGGCTTCCAGGACCTCGGCTAAGCAATTTTAATGGGCCGCCCGGTTCTTTTTTGATCCAGCCCGGTTCTTTTTTTATCCAGCCCGGTTCTTTTTACACTTCCAGCTGGAGCTCGGGAGCGGCTTTTTGCACAAGATCACGCCGTGTTAGGCTTCCAGGACCTCGGCTAAGCAATTTTAATGGGCCGCCCGGTTCTTTTTTGATCCAGCCCGGTTCTTTTTTTATCCAGCCCGGTTCTTTTTACACTTCCAGCTGGAGCTCGGGAGCGGCTTTTTGCACAAGATCACGCCGTGTTAGGCTTCCAGGACCTCGGCTAAGCAATTTTAACGGGTCGCCCGGTTCTTTTTTGATCCAGCCCGGTTCTTTTTTTTATCCAGCCTGGTTCTTTTTACACTTCCAGCTGGAGCTCGGGAGCGGCTTTTTGCACAAGAACACGCCGTGTTAGGCTTCCAGGACCTCGGCTAAGCAATTTTAACGGGTCGCCCGGTTCTTTTTTGATCCAGCCCGGTTCTTTTTCCACTTCCAGCTGGAGCTCAGCAGCGGCTTTTTGCACAAGATCACGCCGGGTTAGGCTTCCAGGACCTCGGCTAAGCACTTCTAACGGGTCGCCCGGTTCTTTTTTTGAACCAGCCCGGTTCTTTTTACACTTCCAGCTGGAGCTCAGCAGCGGCTTTTTGCACAAGATCACGCCGGGTTAGGGTTCCAGGACCTCGGCTAAGCAATTTTAACGGGCCGCCCGGTTCTTTTTTTGATCCAGCCCGGTTCTTTTTACACTTCCAGCTGGAGCTCAGCAGCGGCTTTTTGCACAAGATCACGCCGGGTTAGGCTTCCAGGACCTCGGCTAAGCACTTCTAACGGGCCCTGGTCCACCCCTGCCAGCGCATTTCAAAACTTGGCATTAATTTCGACCTAAGAGACGAAGTCTGATTTTTTTCTACCACTTGGGCGGCCTTTTTGCACCCAGAACACCCGCACCGGCACCATAAATTCGAAGGGTGCCGAGTGCGTCGGCGCAGATTCTGCGACGGAGTGACACTTCCCTCTTGTGGACATTCGGCGGTAGGTGAAATGCGCACTCGGTCTTCTCTTTTCTTTTCCTTCCAGTGAAACTTTGGCAACATTCTGCGAGCTGCTGGCTTCCAGAACCTCGGCCAAGCAGGTGGAGGATTTTTTTCCACTTCCAGCTGGAGGTGAGGAGGGACTTTTTGGGCAAGATCACGCCGACTTAGCAAGCAAGGTGGAAGTGCCAGCATGCAGTGGCTGGAAGTGTGGATGTGGAGCTCCAGCACCCTCCCTGCCTATGGAAGTGTGGAGCTCCAGCACCCTCCCTGCCTATGGAAGTGTGGAGCTCCAGCACCCTCCCTGCCTATGGAAGTGTGGAGCTCCAGCACCCTCCCTGCCTATGGAAGTGTGGAGCTCCAGCACCCTCCCTGCCTATGGAAGTGTGGAGCTCCAGCACCCTCCCTGCCTATGGAAGTGTGGAGCTCCAGCACCCTCCCTGCCTATGGAAGTGTGGAGCTCCAGCACCCTCCCTGCCTATGGAAGTGTGGAGCTCCAGCACCCTCCCTGCCTATGGAAGTGTGGAGCTCCAGCACCCTCCCTGCCTATGGAAGTGTGGAGCTCCAGCACCCTCCCTGCCTATGGAAGTGTGGAGCTCCAGCACCCTCCCTGCCTATGGAAGTGTGGAGCTCCAGCACCCTCCCTGCCTATGGAAGTGTGGAGCTCCAGCACCCTCCCTGCCTATGGAAGTGTGGAGCTCCAGCACCCTCCCTGCCTATGGAAGTGTGGAGCTCCAGCACCCTCCCTGCCTATGGAAGTGTGGAGCTCCAGCACCCTCCCTGCCTATGGAAGTGTGGAGCTCCAGCACCCTCCCTGCCTATGGAAGTGTGGAGCTCCAGCACCCTCCCTGCCTATGGAAGTGTGGAGCTCCAGCACCCTCCCTGCCTATGGAAGTGTGGAGCTCCAGCACCCTCCCTGCCTATGGAAGTGTGGAGCTCCAGCACCCTCCCTGCCTATGGAAGTGTGGAGCTCCAGCACCCTCCCTGCCTATGGAAGTGTGGAGCTCCAGCACCCTCCCTGCCTATGGAAGTGTGGAGCTCCAGCACCCTCCCTGCCTATGGAAGTGTGGAGCTCCAGCACCCTCCCTGCCTATGGAAGTGTGGAGCTCCAGCACCCTCCCTGCCTATGGAAGTGTGGAGCTCCAGCACCCTCCCTGCCTATGGAAGTGTGGAGCTCCAGCACCCTCCCTGCCTATGGAAGTGTGGAGCTCCAGCACCCTCCCTGCCTATGGAAGTGTGGAGCTCCAGCACCCTCCCTGCCTATGGAAGTGTGGAGCTCCAGCACCCTCCCTGCCTATGGAAGTGTGGAGCTCCAGCACCCTCCCTGCCTATGGAAGTGTGGAGCTCCAGCACCCTCCCTGCCTATGGAAGTGTGGAGCTCCAGCACCCTCCCTGCCTATGGAAGTGTGGAGCTCCAGCACCCTCCCTGCCTATGGAAGAGCCACCTCCGCGGGCATGCTGCTCAACCACGCCGGCCCAGAGTTCCAGCCGCTCGGCTACACTCTCTCACAAGCCCCGCCTGGAGCTCCCCAGCCCGCCCCTGGTACCTCAACTACCGAGGCCAGCCGCTCGACCAGGCCGGCCCAGAGTTCCAGCCGCTCGGC
>NW_028232177.1:12500-15000 GCF_054491065.1 Syngnathus leptorhynchus | reverse complement strand
GCGGGTCCACAGGCCCGATCCCATCATTACGGAGCACGCACGCACCCACACCCAGGCCCACAAGGCATCCCAGGCAAAGCCACCAGCAAGCCGCCAGCCGGGACGACTGACGGACCCGCAACAGCAGCCGGGACGGTGCCCCAGTGTCGCTGAACGACACACCGCCCCGGTCCATCTCCACAGTGACCCGCAAACCGTCCGGGCAGACCCTCGCACCGTACCACACTCCAGGGATCTTCCACATCCACAGAGACCAATGAGGTGTCCAGGCCCACCAACCTGTATTGGGAACCACGACAGACAGCCAAGGCCCCGCGCGCCACCGCGCGCATGCTAGGCAATGGCCCCCCGACTGCGGACGAGCCGGGACAACCACTGCTTCGCGCCACCTGTCGCCTCCCCTTTCACCAACGTCCTCCTGGCTACCACCAACCACACCGGCCTGTCCCGCGGACCACCATCCTGAGCAGGACAAAGTCCCCTCACCAAGCAGCCCATCTGGAGTAGCCCAGCATGGCAGGAGCCGCAGCGAATTCGGCCTTCGCCCCAGAAGAAGCGGCACAAGCGTTCAAAAGCATGGATGAGAGAATCCATAGCAAGAAAGGCAGGGTCATAGAGACAAGTCCCTCTCCACAATCCAATCCCGCGACTGCGAGCTCGGTGTCGGTGCCACCGCAGCCCACCCCGATGAGCAGCCCACACGGGCGACGAATCACCCTCACGCGTCCAGTACGCCTAACTTCCCACTACACACAGGCCATGACCATGGGAAACCGAGTCGAAAGCCCTCGCACGGCCAGTAAGCGACCGCCAGCTACTGTTCAGCCCACCCTCCGGCAAGCCTCCCAGCAGACCCGGCTATCAAGCCCCGTCCCTTTGAGAACCCTGGGATCGACTCCACGCACCCTTCACGTGGCAGACAGCCTCATCAGTTGCTTCCCGGCCGAAGCCCAGCCTGAGGGGCCAGACCCCCAGTCCTGCCCGGACTCGACCACGAGCATAGCGTTCAAAACCGGCCAAGTTGAATGAAGCAGGAGACTCGGTCAGTACAGGCTCTGACCTGCTTCCTTGACCAGCGCAACAGCCGCAAGGTGTCTCACTCACCCTACAAACTGCCTGCCGTGCCGCCACACAGGGACCTCCATATCCACCTCACTCGTTTCGTCACCCGACACGCGTCGGACAACCCCACTCGTCAGTGATATGCCGGCGACTCACACCCGCACAACATACCACAGGCATCTCTGTCAAAATGCCCTCCCAGAAACAAGCTGTGGCACCATCATAGCATCCGTCGCCCATACTCTCATAACCAGACCGACGGCGGCCACCAGTGCCACTGAGGAGTTGTCAGGAGCTTCGCCAGCCTGGGTCCACCCGCTCCACCGGCCAGACTGACTGTGACTCCGACTCTGTGCAGCTGCGACACGGACTTCCGAACCAAAGGAGTTTTCGCAACATGGTCTGTAGACATGACTACAGCCGTTCGAGGACCCTCAGCCAAACCCCGAAAGTTGGTCCCCATGGCCTCCGAGGCGGTTGATCACACGCCATACACGCACCCAACCTCAAGCACGTGAAGATGAGGTCGCTCGAGCAGTCACGACCCCCCATTAAGCCGTGCCTCCGCGGTTCTTGATAACCCAGGTCCGCAATCCTGGGCAGCTCGGCTCAGCCAGAGCTCAGTCACCGTTCCCTTTAAGACTTTACTAAGAATCAAACCCGGGCAGCAGCCGGCACGACCCAGTAAGGCCTGCCCCCCAACCAAAGCCAAGTCCACAGTCTGACCCACTTGGGAGAGGCCCCCATCAGAGATGCCGAGCTCGCTCCCCGTAAAGCCATCCAGCGACCAGCACTCATCACGGCTGCCCAGGCTTCACAGTATTTGCGTTTCCGCTAGGATTTGAGAAATTACATTCGACAGAAGGCGCCACATCCAGCCTTTGTTTATTATCACTATGTGTAACGGCATCAGCACCGTCTCGGTTCGTCTCAGTCTCGCCACCATTCAGTCACACCAGGCGTACCAGCAGGGCGCCGAGCGAGCGCACAAGCCAGCCTGCAAGGTGCTAGAGGGCGACCCGCAGTGGGTAGGAACCGTCCACCAGTGTCAGCAAGCCGAGGCCGATGGGGGCCCTACCAAGGCAGGTCATGATTGCCAGTCGGTCAGTTAGGAAAAGGGTACTCGGAGCCCGCCGGGATCAGACGGGCAACCGGGGAGAGGGAGCTACATGAGTACCGTCGCCGGGTTCAGACGACGGCCCCAGGATTCTCGTAGTGTTCGGTATCGCCCTTCCTCCTATCCATAGGTAGTCATCCTACTGCAGAATCCGAGACACAACTGCTGCTTCAGTAGCGCTCAGGGAGACAAGTCTCACCTTTCGGGTCCAGAAGGTCACCCAAGACGTGCAGCCCCTTCTGTAGTCTGCACGCCAACCAATCGAGAAACAACCGTCCGAGTTGGCCAAACCTTGTCCCAACGGGTCGGGGAAAGCTGGGC
>NW_028232177.1:0-5000 GCF_054491065.1 Syngnathus leptorhynchus | reverse complement strand
TGACTGCCGGGAGGGAAGCTGCGCCCCGGCCGAGTCAGACTCAGCCGTTGCGGCCCCCCCGAGCCCGCAGCGCGTAGCGCGGAAGCCATACGCCCCCCCGATGCGGAGCGACAGACGCCCCCGCGACCGCGGTTGGTCGGGAAGGCTTTTCGGATAGAGGTCGGACGGTGTGTGTGGACGGCTTCCCGTGGTGCCGCCGCTATCAAGCCGGAGGGTTTGAGAAACGACATTCGCGGAAGGACCGGCGCGGCCGGCGGACGCTCGCACGCGCGGCGCCCGACACTCAGCCGCTCGCTCGGCCTCCGTGGATCGTGGCTAGGTGGGATGGATGCCAAACCGGGTCGTCTCGGTCTCGCCGCAGTACGGTCGCGCCGGGGCCTGCGGGGCGGCGCGGGGAGCGCACGCTCACGCGGCGGCCGGGGCGCTAGAGTGCGACCCGCAGTGGGTAGGAACCGTCCACCCGACGTCGGACGAGCCGAGGCCGATGGAGGCCCTACCAAGGCGGGTCATGAGTGCCAGTCGGTCAGTTGGGTGAGGGGGTACTCGGAGGCCCGCCGGGAGCAGACGGGCGACCGGGGATGGGGGGCGTACGCGGGCGGGCGCCGGGAGAAGACGGCCCGTCCGGGGTCGAATCTCGGCCTGTGTTTTCGGAGCCGGCCGGGCATCACGCTCCCTCCTTGGATGGACAACATTCGTAGTTGACACTTTGTGTCATTTTATCCGAGCGGGCGGGCGCCTCGAGAGGCGGACCGTCCGGGGCGACTCTCGGCCTGTGTTTTCGGAGCCGGCCGGGCCTCACGCTCCCTCCTTGGATGGACAACATTCGTAGTTGACACTTTGTGTCATTTTATCCGAGCGGGCGGGCGCCTCGAGAGGCGGACCGTCCGGGGCGACTCTCGGCCTGTGTTTTCGGAGCCGGCCGGGCCTCACGCTCCCTCCTTGGATGGACAACATTCGTAGTTGACACTTTGTGTCATTTTATCCGAGCGGGCGGGCGCCGCGAGGCGGACCGTCCGGGGCGACTCTCGGCCTGTGTTTAAGGAGCCGGCCGGGCATCACGCTCCTTCCTTGGATGGACAACATTCGCAGTTGACACTTTGTGTCATTTTATCCGAGCAGACGGGCGCCGCGAGGCGGACCGTCCGGGGCGACTCTCGGCCTGTGTTTTCGGAGCCGGCCGGGCATCACGCTCCCTCCTTGGATGGACAACATTCGTAGTTGACACTTTGTGTCATTTTATCCGAGCAGACGGGCGCCGCGAGGCGACCGTCCGGGGCGACTCTCGGCCTGTGTTTAAGGAGCCGGCCGGGCATCACGCTCCTTCCTTGGATGGACAACATTCGTAGTTGACACTTTGTGTCATTTTATCCGAGCGGGCGGGCGCCGCGAGGCGGACCGTCCGGGGCGACTCTCGGCCTGTGTTTAAGGAGCCGGCCGGGCATCACGCTCCTTCCTTGGATGGACAACATTCGCAGTTGACACTTTGTGTCATTTTATCCGAGCAGACGGGCGCCGCGAGGCGGACCGTCCGGGGCGACTCTCGGCCTGTGTTTTCGGAGCCGGCCGGGCATCACGCTCCCTCCTTGGATGGACAACATTCGTAGTTGACACTTTGTGTCATTTTATCCGAGCAGACGGGCGCCGCGAGGCGGACCGTCCGGGGCGACTCTCGGCCTGTGTTTAAGGAGCCGGCCGGGCATCACGCTCCTTCCTTGGATGGACAACATTCGTAGTTGACACTTTGTGTCATTTTATCCGAGCGGGCGGGCGCCGCGAGGCGGACCGTCCGGGGCGACTCTCGGCCTGTGTTTAAGGAGCCGGCCGGGCATCACGCTCCTTCCTTGGATGGACAACATTCGCAGTTGACACTTTGTGTCATTTTATCCGAGCAGACGGGCGCCGCGAGGCGGACCGTCCGGGGCGACTCTCGGCCTGTGTTTAAGGAGCCGGCCGGGCATCACGCTCCTTCCTTGGATGGACAACATTCGCAGTTGACACTTTGTGTCATTTTATCCGAGCAGACGGGCGCCGCGAGGCGGACCGTCCGGGGCGACTCTCGGCCTGTGTTTAAGGAGCCGGCCGGGCCTCAAGCTCCCTCCTTGGATGGACAACATTCGTAGTTGACACTTTGTGTCATTTTATCCGAGCGGGCGGGCGCCGCGAGGCGGACCGTCCGGGGCGACTCTCGGCCTGTGTTTAAGGAGCCGGCCGGGCATCACGCTCCTTCCTTGGATGGACAACATTCGCAGTTGACACTTTGTGTCATTTTATCCGAGCAGACGGGCGCCGCGAGGCGGACCGTCCGGGGCGACTCTCGGCCTGTGTTTTCGGAGCCGGCCGGGCATCACGCTCCCTCCTTGGATGGACAACATTCGTAGTTGACACTTTGTGTCATTTTATCCGAGCAGACGGGCGCCGCGAGGCGGACCGTCCGGGGCGACTCTCGGCCTGTGTTTAAGGAGCCGGCCGGGCATCACGCTCCTTCCTTGGATGGACAACATTCGCAGTTGACACTTTGTGTCATTTTGTTCGGCCTGTGTTTAAGGAGGCGGCCGTCCTCCACTCGGTCCGTGTTTAAGGAGCGACACTCGCGCTCCGGTTCGGCCTGTATTTAGGGAGGCGGCCGTCCTCCGCTTGGTCTGTGTTAAGGGCGACACTCTGTCCATGTTTGAGGAGCCTGGCCCTGACGCTCCTCTCCGGCCTGTGTTTAAGGAGGCGGCCGTCCTCCCCTTGGTCCGTGTTAAGGGCGACACTCGGTCCATGTTTGAGGAGCCTGGCCCTGACGCTCCTCTCCGGCCTGTGTTTAAGGAGGCGGCCGTCCTCCCCTTGGTCCGTGTTAAGGGCGACACTCGGTCCATGTTTGAGGAGCCTGGCCCTGACGCTCCTCTCCGGCCTGTGTTTAAGGAGGCGGCCGTCCTCCCCTTGGTCTGTTTTAAGGGCGACACTCGGTCCATGTTTGAGGAGCCTGGCCCTGACGCTCCTCTCCGGCCTGTGTTTAAGGAGGCGGCCGTCCTCCCCTTGGTCCGTGTTAAGGGCGACACTCGGTCCATGTTTGAGGAGCCTGGCCCTGACGCTCCTCTCCGGCCTGTGTTTAAGGAGGCGGCCGTCCTCCCCTTGGTCCGTGTTAAGGGCGACACTCGGTCCATGTTTGAGGAGCCTGGCCCTGACGCTCCTCTCCGGCCTGTGTTTAAGGAGGCGGCCGTCCTCCCCTTGGTCCGTGTTAAGGGCGACACTCGGTCCATGTTTGAGGAGCCTGGCCCTGACGCTCCTCTCCGGCCTGTGTTTAAGGAGGCGGCCGTCCTCCCCTTGGTCTGTTTTAAGGGCGACACTCGGTCCATGTTTGAGGAGCCTGGCCCTGACGCTCCTCTCCGGCCTGTGTTTAAGGAGGCGGCCGTCCTCCCCTTGGTCCGTGTTAAGGGCGACACTCGGTCCATGTTTGAGGAGCCTGGCCCTGACGCTCCTCTCCGGCCTGTGTTTAAGGAGGCGGCCGTCCTCCCCTTGGTCCGTGTTAAGGGCGACACTCGGTCCATGTTTGAGGAGCCTGGCCCTGACGCTCCTCTCCGGCCTGTGTTTAAGGAGGCGGCCGTCCTCCCCTTGGTCTGTGTTAAGGGCGACACTCGGTCCATGTTTGAGGAGCCTGGCCCTGACGCTCCTCTCCGGCCTGTGTTTAAGGAGGCGGCCGTCCTCCCCTTGGTCTGTGTTAAGGGCGACACTCGGTCCATGTTTGAGGAGCCTGGCCCTGACGCTCCTCTCCGGCCTGTGTTTAAGGAGGCGGCCGTCCTCCCCTTGGTCTGTGTTAAGGGCGACACTCGGTCCATGTTTGAGGAGCCTGGCCCTGACGCTCCTCTCCGGCCTGTGTTTAAGGAGGCGGCCGTCCTCCCCTTGGTCTGTGTTAAGGGCGACACTCGGTCCGTGTTTAAGGAGCGGCCCTCGCGCTCCGGTTCGGCCTGTATTTAGGGAGGCGGCCGTCCTCCGCTTGGTCTGTGTTAAGGGCGACACTCGGTCCGTGTTTAAGGAGCCGGCCCTGACGCTCCTCTTCGGCCTGTGTTTAAGGAGGCGGCCGTCCTCCACTTCCTTCCATGCACCACCACATTCGCAGTTGACACTTTGCCATTTTTTCAGAGAGGTGACACTTAGTCGTTTTTTCGAAAGTTGACACTTAGTCGTTTTTTCGAAAGTTGACACTTTGCCGTTTTTTCAGAGAGGCGACACTTAGCCGTTTTTTCGAAAGTTGACACTTAGCCGTTTTTTCGAAAGTTGACACTTAGCCGTTTTTTCGAAAGTTGACACTTAGCCGTTTTTTCGAAAGTTGACACTTAGTCACTTTTTCGCCACAGTGACACCTCCAGCGCGTGCCACGGCGCTTTTCAGGTCTTCTATCCGACCTTGTGCTGTCGAGGACGGCGTGTCCGACGCCGTGGGGAGACCAGCACCATCTCCTCCATACTCGTAAACGGGGTGCTTTGGAAAACGGGGGGAAAGTCGATGAGTACACTGACTACTGGGACCATTTCATTGTACTCTGGCGCACCTGAAGACCAAAAAAGGTACTGCACCTTAGCCCGGGTACCTCACCCCCTGGTACCTCGAGGAGAACTTAGAAAAATTTCGACAAATTTTTGGTGAGCTCCAGGGAGAGAGGCTGATTTTTCGCTTTTTGAGGCCGACCGCCGAACCGGCGCGGGGCGGACTCACAAGCCCCCCAGAGCCGTGGGCACTTAGTCGTTTTTTCAGAGAGGCGACACTTAGTCGTTTTTTCAGAGGCGACACTTAGTCGTTTTTTCGAAAGTTGACACTTAGCCGTTTTTTCGAAAGTCGACACTTAGCCGTTTTTTTGGAAAGTTGACACTTAGTCGTTTTTTCGAAAGTTGACACTTAGTCGTTTTTTCGCCACAATTGGCTCTGAGCTCCAGGGGGAGAGCCTGGTTTTGCCTTATTTCAGGCCGGCTGGGGAACCGGCGCGGGTCGGATGCACGAGCCCGGCAGAGCCGTGGGCACTT
>NW_028232176.1:0-120467 GCF_054491065.1 Syngnathus leptorhynchus | reverse complement strand
GATTTCGGCAATAAATTTAAAACGCGTGTAAAACATAAACAAACGATGAAATTGGATATTTCTTCAATGTATAATGATCAACTCGATACTCCCTCGCACCCCAACCAGCCTTTTTTTTCACTAACACTTTAACCAGAGTGACGGAGAGCGGCATTTCAGAAAACGTGCTTAACTCGGCGAGAAAAAGCGATTTCGGCAATAAAATTTAAAACGCGTGTAAAACATAAACCAAACGATGAAATTGGTTATTTCTTCATGTATAATGATCAACTCGATACTCCCTAGCCCCCAACAGCCTTTTTTTTCATAACACTTTAACCAGAGTGACGGGAGAGCGGCATTTCAGAAAACGTGCTTATCACGGCGAGAAAAAGCGATTTCGGCAATAAAATTTAAAACGCGTGTAAAACATAAACCAAACGATGAAATTGGTTATTTCTTCATGTATAATGATCAACTCGATACTCCCTAGCCCCCAACAGCCTTTTTTTTCATAACACTTTAACCAGAGTGACGGGAGAGCGGCATTTCAGAAAACGTGCTTATCTCGGCGAGAAAAAGCGATTTCGGCAATAAAATTTAAAACGCGTGTAAAACATAAACCAAACGATGAAATTGGTTATTTCTTCATGTATAATGATCAACTCGATACTCCCTAGCCCCCAACAGCCTTTTTTTTCATAACACTTTAACCAGAGTGACGGGAGAGCGGCATTTCAGAAAACGTGCTTATCTCGGCGAGAAAAAGCGATTTCGGCAATAAAATTTAAAACGCGTGTAAAACATAAACCAAACGATGAAATTGGTTATTTCTTCATGTATAATGATCAACTCGATACTCCCTAGCCCCCAACAGCCTTTTTTTTCATAACACTTTAACCAGAGTGACGGGAGAGCGGCATTTCAGAAAACGTGCTTATCTCGGCGAGAAAAAGCGATTTCGGCAATAAAATTTAAAACGCGTGTAAAACATAAACCAAACGATGAAATTGGTTATTTCTTCATGTATAATGATCAACTCGATACTCCCTAGCCCCCAACAGCCTTTTTTTTCATAACACTTTAACCAGAGTGACGGGAGAGCGGCATTTCAGAAAACGTGCTTATCTCGGCGAGAAAAAGCGATTTCGGCAATAAAATTTAAAACGCGTGTAAAACATAAACCAAACGATGAAATTGGTTATTTCTTCATGTATAATGATCAACTCGATACTCCCTAGCCCCCAACAGCCTTTTTTTTCATAACACTTTAACCAGAGTGACGGGAGAGCGGCATTTCAGAAAACGTGCTTATCTCGGCGAGAAAAAGCGATTTCGGCAATAAAATTTAAAACGCGTGTAAAACATAAACCAAACGATGAAATTGGTTATTTCTTCATGTATAATGATCAACTCGATACTCCCTAGCCCCCAACAGCCTTTTTTTTCATAACACTTTAACCAGAGTGACGGGAGAGCGGCATTTCAGAAAACGTGCTTATCTCGGCGAGAAAAAGCGATTTCGGCAATAAAATTTAAAACGCGTGTAAAACATAAACCAAACGATGAAATTGGTTATTTCTTCATGTATAATGATCAACTCGATACTCCCTAGCCCCCAACAGCCTTTTTTTTCATAACACTTTAACCAGAGTGACGGGAGAGCGGCATTTCAGAAAACGTGCTTATCTCGGCGAGAAAAAGCGATTTCGGCAATAAAATTTAAAACGCGTGTAAAACATAAACCAAACGATGAAATTGGTTATTTCTTCATGTATAATGATCAACTCGATACTCCCTAGCCCCCAACAGCCTTTTTTTTCATAACACTTTAACCAGAGTGACGGGAGAGCGGCATTTCAGAAAACGTGCTTATCTCGGCGAGAAAAAGCGATTTCGGCAATAAAATTTAAAACGCGTGTAAAACATAAACCAAACGATGAAATTGGTTATTTCTTCATGTATAATGATCAACTCGATACTCCCTAGCCCCCAACAGCCTTTTTTTTCATAACACTTTAACCAGAGTGACGGGAGAGCGGCATTTCAGAAAACGTGCTTATCTCGGCGAGAAAAAGCGATTTCGGCAATAAAATTTAAAACGCGTGTAAAACATAAACCAAACGATGAAATTGGTTATTTCTTCATGTATAATGATCAACTCGATACTCCCTAGCCCCCAACAGCCTTTTTTTTCATAACACTTTAACCAGAGTGACGGGAGAGCGGCATTTCAGAAAACGTGCTTATCTCGGCGAGAAAAAGCGATTTCGGCAATAAAATTTAAAACGCGTGTAAAACATAAACCAAACGATGAAATTGGTTATTTCTTCATGTATAATGATCAACTCGATACTCCCTAGCCCCCAACAGCCTTTTTTTTCATAACACTTTAACCAGAGTGACGGGAGAGCGGCATTTCAGAAAACGTGCTTATCTCGGCGAGAAAAAGCGATTTCGGCAATAAAATTTAAAACGCGTGTAAAACATAAACCAAACGATGAAATTGGTTATTTCTTCATGTATAATGATCAACTCGATACTCCCTAGCCCCCAACAGCCTTTTTTTTCATAACACTTTAACCAGAGTGACGGGAGAGCGGCATTTCAGAAAACGTGCTTATCTCGGCGAGAAAAAGCGATTTCGGCAATAAAATTTAAAACGCGTGTAAAACATAAACCAAACGATGAAATTGGTTATTTCTTCATGTATAATGATCAACTCGATACTCCCTAGCCCCCAACAGCCTTTTTTTTCATAACACTTTAACCAGAGTGACGGGAGAGCGGCATTTCAGAAAACGTGCTTATCTCGGCGAGAAAAAGCGATTTCGGCAATAAAATTTAAAACGCGTGTAAAACATAAACCAAACGATGAAATTGGTTATTTCTTCATGTATAATGATCAACTCGATACTCCCTAGCCCCCAACAGCCTTTTTTTTCATAACACTTTAACCAGAGTGACGGGAGAGCGGCATTTCAGAAAACGTGCTTATCTCGGCGAGAAAAAGCGATTTCGGCAATAAAATTTAAAACGCGTGTAAAACATAAACCAAACGATGAAATTGGTTATTTCTTCATGTATAATGATCAACTCGATACTCCCTAGCCCCCAACAGCCTTTTTTTTCATAACACTTTAACCAGAGTGACGGGAGAGCGGCATTTCAGAAAACGTGCTTATCTCGGCGAGAAAAAGCGATTTCGGCAATAAAATTTAAAACGCGTGTAAAACATAAACCAAACGATGAAATTGGTTATTTCTTCATGTATAATGATCAACTCGATACTCCCTAGCCCCCAACAGCCTTTTTTTTCATAACACTTTAACCAGAGTGACGGGAGAGCGGCATTTCAGAAAACGTGCTTATCTCGGCGAGAAAAAGCGATTTCGGCAATAAAATTTAAAACGCGTGTAAAACATAAACCAAACGATGAAATTGGTTATTTCTTCATGTATAATGATCAACTCGATACTCCCTAGCCCCCAACAGCCTTTTTTTTCATAACACTTTAACCAGAGTGACGGGAGAGCGGCATTTCAGAAAACGTGCTTATCTCGGCGAGAAAAAGCGATTTCGGCAATAAAATTTAAAACGCGTGTAAAACATAAACCAAACGATGAAATTGGTTATTTCTTCATGTATAATGATCAACTCGATACTCCCTAGCCCCCAACAGCCTTTTTTTTCATAACACTTTAACCAGAGTGACGGGAGAGCGGCATTTCAGAAAACGTGCTTATCTCGGCGAGAAAAAGCGATTTCGGCAATAAAATTTAAAACGCGTGTAAAACATAAACCAAACGATGAAATTGGTTATTTCTTCATGTATAATGATCAACTCGATACTCCCTAGCCCCCAACAGCCTTTTTTTTCATAACACTTTAACCAGAGTGACGGGAGAGCGGCATTTCAGAAAACGTGCTTATCTCGGCGAGAAAAAGCGATTTCGGCAATAAAATTTAAAACGCGTGTAAAACATAAACCAAACGATGAAATTGGTTATTTCTTCATGTATAATGATCAACTCGATACTCCCTAGCCCCCAACAGCCTTTTTTTTCATAACACTTTAACCAGAGTGACGGGAGAGCGGCATTTCAGAAAACGTGCTTATCTCGGCGAGAAAAAGCGATTTCGGCAATAAAATTTAAAA
Organism: Syngnathus leptorhynchus; assembly: GCF_054491065.1. Classification (NCBI taxonomy): domain Eukaryota; kingdom Metazoa; phylum Chordata; class Actinopteri; order Syngnathiformes; family Syngnathidae; genus Syngnathus; species Syngnathus leptorhynchus. Next base: position 116,329 of record NW_028232176.1, on the reverse strand, counting down.
CGCGTGTAAAACATAAACCAAACGATGAAATTGGTTATTTCTTCATGTATAATGATCAACTCGATACTCCCTAGCCCCCAACAGCCTTTTTTTTCATAACACTTTAACCAGAGTGACGGGAGAGCGGCATTTCAGAAAACGTGCTTATCTCGGCGAGAAAAAGCGATTTCGGCAATAAAATTTAAAACGCGTGTAAAACATAAACCAAACGATGAAATTGGTTATTTCTTCATGTATAATGATCAACTCGATACTCCCTAGCCCCCAACAGCCTTTTTTTTCATAACACTTTAACCAGAGTGACGGGAGAGCGGCATTTCAGAAAACGTGCTTATCTCGGCGAGAAAAAGCGATTTCGGCAATAAAATTTAAAACGCGTGTAAAACATAAACCAAACGATGAAATTGGTTATTTCTTCATGTATAATGATCAACTCGATACTCCCTAGCCCCCAACAGCCTTTTTTTTCATAACACTTTAACCAGAGTGACGGGAGAGCGGCATTTCAGAAAACGTGCTTATCTCGGCGAGAAAAAGCGATTTCGGCAATAAAATTTAAAACGCGTGTAAAACATAAACCAAACGATGAAATTGGTTATTTCTTCATGTATAATGATCAACTCGATACTCCCTAGCCCCCAACAGCCTTTTTTTTCATAACACTTTAACCAGAGTGACGGGAGAGCGGCATTTCAGAAAACGTGCTTATCTCGGCGAGAAAAAGCGATTTCGGCAATAAAATTTAAAACGCGTGTAAAACATAAACCAAACGATGAAATTGGTTATTTCTTCATGTATAATGATCAACTCGATACTCCCTAGCCCCCAACAGCCTTTTTTTTCATAACACTTTAACCAGAGTGACGGGAGAGCGGCATTTCAGAAAACGTGCTTATCTCGGCGAGAAAAAGCGATTTCGGCAATAAAATTTAAAACGCGTGTAAAACATAAACCAAACGATGAAATTGGTTATTTCTTCATGTATAATGATCAACTCGATACTCCCTAGCCCCCAACAGCCTTTTTTTTCATAACACTTTAACCAGAGTGACGGGAGAGCGGCATTTCAGAAAACGTGCTTATCTCGGCGAGAAAAAGCGATTTCGGCAATAAAATTTAAAACGCGTGTAAAACATAAACCAAACGATGAAATTGGTTATTTCTTCATGTATAATGATCAACTCGATACTCCCTAGCCCCCAACAGCCTTTTTTTTCATAACACTTTAACCAGAGTGACGGGAGAGCGGCATTTCAGAAAACGTGCTTATCTCGGCGAGAAAAAGCGATTTCGGCAATAAAATTTAAAACGCGTGTAAAACATAAACCAAACGATGAAATTGGTTATTTCTTCATGTATAATGATCAACTCGATACTCCCTAGCCCCCAACAGCCTTTTTTTTCATAACACTTTAACCAGAGTGACGGGAGAGCGGCATTTCAGAAAACGTGCTTATCTCGGCGAGAAAAAGCGATTTCGGCAATAAAATTTAAAACGCGTGTAAAACATAAACCAAACGATGAAATTGGTTATTTCTTCATGTATAATGATCAACTCGATACTCCCTAGCCCCCAACAGCCTTTTTTTTCATAACACTTTAACCAGAGTGACGGGAGAGCGGCATTTCAGAAAACGTGCTTATCTCGGCGAGAAAAAGCGATTTCGGCAATAAAATTTAAAACGCGTGTAAAACATAAACCAAACGATGAAATTGGTTATTTCTTCATGTATAATGATCAACTCGATACTCCCTAGCCCCCAACAGCCTTTTTTTTCATAACACTTTAACCAGAGTGACGGGAGAGCGGCATTTCAGAAAACGTGCTTATCTCGGCGAGAAAAAGCGATTTCGGCAATAAAATTTAAAACGCGTGTAAAACATAAACCAAACGATGAAATTGGTTATTTCTTCATGTATAATGATCAACTCGATACTCCCTAGCCCCCAACAGCCTTTTTTTTCATAACACTTTAACCAGAGTGACGGGAGAGCGGCATTTCAGAAAACGTGCTTATCTCGGCGAGAAAAAGCGATTTCGGCAATAAAATTTAAAACGCGTGTAAAACATAAACCAAACGATGAAATTGGTTATTTCTTCATGTATAATGATCAACTCGATACTCCCTAGCCCCCAACAGCCTTTTTTTTCATAACACTTTAACCAGAGTGACGGGAGAGCGGCATTTCAGAAAACGTGCTTATCTCGGCGAGAAAAAGCGATTTCGGCAATAAAATTTAAAACGCGTGTAAAACATAAACCAAACGATGAAATTGGTTATTTCTTCATGTATAATGATCAACTCGATACTCCCTAGCCCCCAACAGCCTTTTTTTTCATAACACTTTAACCAGAGTGACGGGAGAGCGGCATTTCAGAAAACGTGCTTATCTCGGCGAGAAAAAGCGATTTCGGCAATAAAATTTAAAACGCGTGTAAAACATAAACCAAACGATGAAATTGGTTATTTCTTCATGTATAATGATCAACTCGATACTCCCTAGCCCCCAACAGCCTTTTTTTTCATAACACTTTAACCAGAGTGACGGGAGAGCGGCATTTCAGAAAACGTGCTTATCTCGGCGAGAAAAAGCGATTTCGGCAATAAAATTTAAAACGCGTGTAAAACATAAACCAAACGATGAAATTGGTTATTTCTTCATGTATAATGATCAACTCGATACTCCCTAGCCCCCACAGCCTTTTTTTTCATAACACTTTAACCAGAGTGACGGGAGAGCGGCATTTCAGAAAACGTGCTTATCTCGGCGAGAAAAAGCGATTTCGGCAATAAAATTTAAAACGCGTGTAACAACATAAACCAAACGATGAAATTGGTTATTTCTTCATGTATAATGATCAACTCGATACTCCCTAGCCCCCAACAGCCTTTTTTTTCATAACACTTTAACCAGAGTGACGGGAGAGCGGCATTTCAGAAAACGTGCTTATCTCGGCGAGAAAAAGCGATTTCGGCAATAAAATTTAAAACGCGTGTAAAACATAAACCAAACGATGAAATTGGTTATTTCTTCATGTATAATGATCAACTCGATACTCCCTAGCCCCCAACAGCCTTTTTTTTCATAACACTTTAACCAGAGTGACGGGAGAGCGGCATTTCAGAAAACGTGCTTATCTCGGCGAGAAAAAGCGATTTCGGCAATAAAATTTAAAACGCGTGTAAAACATAAACCAAACGATGAAATTGGTTATTTCTTCATGTATAATGATCAACTCGATACTCCCTAGCCCCCAACAGCCTTTTTTTTCATAACACTTTAACCAGAGTGACGGGAGAGCGGCATTTCAGAAAACGTGCTTATCTCGGCGAGAAAAAGCGATTTCGGCAATAAAATTTAAAACGCGTGTAAAACATAAACCAAACGATGAAATTGGTTATTTCTTCATGTATAATGATCAACTCGATACTCCCTAGCCCCCAACAGCCTTTTTTTTCATAACACTTTAACCAGAGTGACGGGAGAGCGGCATTTCAGAAAACGTGCTTATCTCGGCGAGAAAAAGCGATTTCGGCAATAAAATTTAAAACGCGTGTAAAACATAAACCAAACGATGAAATTGGTTATTTCTTCATGTATAATGATCAACTCGATACTCCCTAGCCCCCAACAGCCTTTTTTTTCATAACACTTTAACCAGAGTGACGGGAGAGCGGCATTTCAGAAAACGTGCTTATCTCGGCGAGAAAAAGCGATTTCGGCAATAAAATTTAAAACGCGTGTAAAACATAAACCAAACGATGAAATTGGTTATTTCTTCATGTATAATGATCAACTCGATACTCCCTAGCCCCCAACAGCCTTTTTTTTCATAACACTTTAACCAGAGTGACGGGAGAGCGGCATTTCAGAAAACGTGCTTATCTCGGCGAGAAAAAGCGATTTCGGCAATAAAATTTAAAACGCGTGTAAAACATAAACCAAACGATGAAATTGGTTATTTCTTCATGTATAATGATCAACTCGATACTCCCTAGCCCCCAACAGCCTTTTTTTTCATAACACTTTAACCAGAGTGACGGGAGAGCGGCATTTCAGAAAACGTGCTTATCTCGGCGAGAAAAAGCGATTTCGGCAATAAAATTTAAAACGCGTGTAAAACATAAACCAAACGATGAAATTGGTTATTTCTTCATGTATAATGATCAACTCGATACTCCCTAGCCCCCAACAGCCTTTTTTTTCATAACACTTTAACCAGAGTGACGGGAGAGCGGCATTTCAGAAAACGTGCTTATCTCGGCGAGAAAAAGCGATTTCGGCAATAAAATTTAAAACGCGTGTAAAACATAAACCAAACGATGAAATTGGTTATTTCTTCATGTATAATGATCAACTCGATACTCCCTAGCCCCCAACAGCCTTTTTTTTCATAACACTTTAACCAGAGTGACGGGAGAGCGGCATTTCAGAAAACGTGCTTATCTCGGCGAGAAAAAGCGATTTCGGCAATAAAATTTAAAACGCGTGTAAAACATAAACCAAACGATGAAATTGGTTATTTCTTCATGTATAATGATCAACTCGATACTCCCTAGCCCCCAACAGCCTTTTTTTTCATAACACTTTAACCAGAGTGACGGGAGAGCGGCATTTCAGAAAACGTGCTTATCTCGGCGAGAAAAAGCGATTTCGGCAATAAAATTTAAAACGCGTGTAAAACATAAACCAAACGATGAAATTGGTTATTTCTTCATGTATAATGATCAACTCGATACTCCCTAGCCCCCAACAGCCTTTTTTTTCATAACACTTTAACCAGAGTGACGGGAGAGCGGCATTTCAGAAAACGTGCTTATCTCGGCGAGAAAAAGCGATTTCGGCAATAAAATTTAAAACGCGTGTAAAACATAAACCAAACGATGAAATTGGTTATTTCTTCATGTATAATGATCAACTCGATACTCCCTAGCCCCCAACAGCCTTTTTTTTCATAACACTTTAACCAGAGTGACGGGAGAGCGGCATTTCAGAAAACGTGCTTATCTCGGCGAGAAAAAGCGATTTCGGCAATAAAATTTAAAACGCGTGTAAAACATAAACCAAACGATGAAATTGGTTATTTCTTCATGTATAATGATCAACTCGATACTCCCTAGCCCCCAACAGCCTTTTTTTTCATAACACTTTAACCAGAGTGACGGGAGAGCGGCATTTCAGAAAACGTGCTTATCTCGGCGAGAAAAAGCGATTTCGGCAATAAAATTTAAAACGCGTGTAAAACATAAACCAAACGATGAAATTGGTTATTTCTTCATGTATAATGATCAACTCGATACTCCCTAGCCCCCAACAGCCTTTTTTTTCATAACACTTTAACCAGAGTGACGGGAGAGCGGCATTTCAGAAAACGTGCTTATCTCGGCGAGAAAAAGCGATTTCGGCAATAAAATTTAAAACGCGTGTAAAACATAAACCAAACGATGAAATTGGTTATTTCTTCATGTATAATGATCAACTCGATACTCCCTAGCCCCCAACAGCCTTTTTTTTCATAACACTTTAACCAGAGTGACGGGAGAGCGGCATTTCAGAAAACGTGCTTATCTCGGCGAGAAAAAGCGATTTCGGCAATAAAATTTAAAACGCGTGTAAAACATAAACCAAACGATGAAATTGGTTATTTCTTCATGTATAATGATCAACTCGATACTCCCTAGCCCCCAACAGCCTTTTTTTTCATAACACTTTAACCAGAGTGACGGGAGAGCGGCATTTCAGAAAACGTGCTTATCTCGGCGAGAAAAAGCGATTTCGGCAATAAAATTTAAAACGCGTGTAAAACATAAACCAAACGATGAAATTGGTTATTTCTTCATGTATAATGATCAACTCGATACTCCCTAGCCCCCAACAGCCTTTTTTTTCATAACACTTTAACCAGAGTGACGGGAGAGCGGCATTTCAGAAAACGTGCTTATCTCGGCGAGAAAAAGCGATTTCGGCAATAAAATTTAAAACGCGTGTAAAACATAAACCAAACGATGAAATTGGTTATTTCTTCATGTATAATGATCAACTCGATACTCCCTAGCCCCCAACAGCCTTTTTTTTCATAACACTTTAACCAGAGTGACGGGAGAGCGGCATTTCAGAAAACGTGCTTATCTCGGCGAGAAAAAGCGATTTCGGCAATAAAATTTAAAACGCGTGTAAAACATAAACCAAACGATGAAATTGGTTATTTCTTCATGTATAATGATCAACTCGATACTCCCTAGCCCCCAACAGCCTTTTTTTTCATAACACTTTAACCAGAGTGACGGGAGAGCGGCATTTCAGAAAACGTGCTTATCTCGGCGAGAAAAAGCGATTTCGGCAATAAAATTTAAAACGCGTGTAAAACATAAACCAAACGATGAAATTGGTTATTTCTTCATGTATAATGATCAACTCGATACTCCCTAGCCCCCAACAGCCTTTTTTTTCATAACACTTTAACCAGAGTGACGGGAGAGCGGCATTTCAGAAAACGTGCTTATCTCGGCGAGAAAAAGCGATTTCGGCAATAAAATTTAAAACGCGTGTAAAACATAAACCAAACGATGAAATTGGTTATTTCTTCATGTATAATGATCAACTCGATACTCCCTAGCCCCCAACAGCCTTTTTTTTCATAACACTTTAACCAGAGTGACGGGAGAGCGGCATTTCAGAAAACGTGCTTATCTCGGCGAGAAAAAGCGATTTCGGCAATAAAATTTAAAACGCGTGTAAAACATAAACCAAACGATGAAATTGGTTATTTCTTCATGTATAATGATCAACTCGATACTCCCTAGCCCCCAACAGCCTTTTTTTTCATAACACTTTAACCAGAGTGACGGGAGAGCGGCATTTCAGAAAACGTGCTTATCTCGGCGAGAAAAAGCGATTTCGGCAATAAAATTTAAAACGCGTGTAAAACATAAACCAAACGATGAAATTGGTTATTTCTTCATGTATAATGATCAACTCGATACTCCCTAGCCCCCAACAGCCTTTTTTTTCATAACACTTTAACCAGAGTGACGGGAGAGCGGCATTTCAGAAAACGTGCTTATCTCGGCGAGAAAAAGCGATTTCGGCAATAAAATTTAAAACGCGTGTAAAACATAAACCAAACGATGAAATTGGTTATTTCTTCATGTATAATGATCAACTCGATACTCCCTAGCCCCCAACAGCCTTTTTTTTCATAACACTTTAACCAGAGTGACGGGAGAGCGGCATTTCAGAAAACGTGCTTATCTCGGCGAGAAAAAGCGATTTCGGCAATAAAATTTAAAACGCGTGTAAAACATAAACCAAACGATGAAATTGGTTATTTCTTCATGTATAATGATCAACTCGATACTCCCTAGCCCCCAACAGCCTTTTTTTTCATAACACTTTAACCAGAGTGACGGGAGAGCGGCATTTCAGAAAACGTGCTTATCTCGGCGAGAAAAAGCGATTTCGGCAATAAAATTTAAAACGCGTGTAAAACATAAACCAAACGATGAAATTGGTTATTTCTTCATGTATAATGATCAACTCGATACTCCCTAGCCCCCAACAGCCTTTTTTTTCATAACACTTTAACCAGAGTGACGGGAGAGCGGCATTTCAGAAAACGTGCTTATCTCGGCGAGAAAAAGCGATTTCGGCAATAAAATTTAAAACGCGTGTAAAACATAAACCAAACGATGAAATTGGTTATTTCTTCATGTATAATGATCAACTCGATACTCCCTAGCCCCCAACAGCCTTTTTTTTCATAACACTTTAACCAGAGTGACGGGAGAGCGGCATTTCAGAAAACGTGCTTATCTCGGCGAGAAAAAGCGATTTCGGCAATAAAATTTAAAACGCGTGTAAAACATAAACCAAACGATGAAATTGGTTATTTCTTCATGTATAATGATCAACTCGATACTCCCTAGCCCCCAACAGCCTTTTTTTTCATAACACTTTAACCAGAGTGACGGGAGAGCGGCATTTCAGAAAACGTGCTTATCTCGGCGAGAAAAAGCGATTTCGGCAATAAAATTTAAAACGCGTGTAAAACATAAACCAAACGATGAAATTGGTTATTTCTTCATGTATAATGATCAACTCGATACTCCCTAGCCCCCAACAGCCTTTTTTTTCATAACACTTTAACCAGAGTGACGGGAGAGCGGCATTTCAGAAAACGTGCTTATCTCGGCGAGAAAAAGCGATTTCGGCAATAAAATTTAAAAAGCGTGTAAAACATAAACCAAACGATGAAATTGGTTATTTCTTCATGTATAATGATCAACTCGATACTCCCTAGCCCCCAACAGCCTTTTTTTTCATAACACTTTAACCAGAGTGACGGGAGAGCGGCATTTCAGAAAACGTGCTTATCTCGGCGAGAAAAAGCGATTTCGGCAATAAAATTTAAAACGCGTGTAAAACATAAACCAAACGATGAAATTGGTTATTTCTTCATGTATAATGATCAACTCGATACTCCCTAGCCCCCAACAGCCTTTTTTTTCATAACACTTTAACCAGAGTGACGGGAGAGCGGCATTTCAGAAAACGTGCTTATCTCGGCGAGAAAAAGCGATTTCGGCAATAAAATTTAAAACGCGTGTAAAACATAAACCAAACGATGAAATTGGTTATTTCTTCATGTATAATGATCAACTCGATACTCCCTAGCCCCCAACAGCCTTTTTTTTCATAACACTTTAACCAGAGTGACGGGAGAGCGGCATTTCAGAAAACGTGCTTATCTCGGCGAGAAAAAGCGATTTCGGCAATAAAATTTAAAACGCGTGTAAAACATAAACCAAACGATGAAATTGGTTATATCTTCATGTATAATGATCAACTCGATACTCCCTAGCCCCCAACAGCCTTTTTTTTCATAACACTTTAACCAGAGTGACGGGAGAGCGGCATTTCAGAAAACGTGCTTATCTCGGCGAGAAAAAGCGATTTCGGCAATAAAATTTAAAACGCGTGTAAAACATAAACCAAACGATGAAATTGGTTATTTCTTCATGTATAATGATCAACTCGATACTCCCTAGCCCCCAACAGCCTTTTTTTTCATAACACTTTAACCAGAGTGACGGGAGAGCGGCATTTCAGAAAACGTGCTTATCTCGGCGAGAAAAAGCGATTTCGGCAATAAAATTTAAAACGCGTGTAAAACATAAACCAAACGATGAAATTGGTTATTTCTTCATGTATAATGATCAACTCGATACTCCTAGCCCCCAACAGCCTTTTTTTTCCATAACACTTTAACCAGAGTGACGGGAGAGCGGCATTTCAGAAAACGTGCTTATCTCGGCGAGAAAAAGCGATTTCGGCAATAAAATTTAAAACGCGTGTAAAACATAAACCAAACGATGAAATTGGTTATTTCTTCATGCATAATGATCAACTCGATACTCCCTAGCCCCCAACAGCCTTTTTTTTCATAACACTTTAACCAGAGTGACGGGAGAGCGGCATTTCAGAAAACGTGCTTATCTCGGCGAGAAAATGCGATTTCGGCAATAAAATTTAAAACGCGTGTAAAACATAAACCAAACGATGAAATTGGTTATTTCTTCATGTATAATGATCAACTCGAGTCGAGCTCCAGGGAGAGAGGCTGATTTTTCGCTTTTTGAGGCCGACCGACGAACCGGCGCAGGGCGGACTCAAAAGCCCGCAGAGCCGTAGGCACTTAGAAAAGTTTCGCCTTTGGCTGTGAGCTCCAGGGGGAGAGGCTGGTTTTGCGTTATTTTAGGCCGGCTGGAGAACCGGCGCGGGTCGGACGCACAATCCCCGCAGAGCCGTGGGCACTTAGAAAATGTTTGCCAAGTTGGCTCTGAGCGCCTGGTACCTAATATGGAAGTATAGAGGCCGACTTTCGGGCAAGATCACGCCGCGTTAGGCTTCCAGGACCCCGGCTAAGCAATTTTACCGGGCCGCCCGGTTCTTTTTTTGAACCAGCCTGGTTCTTTTTACACTTCCAGCTGGAGCTCAGCAGCGGCTTTTTGCGCAAGATCACGCCGGGTTAGGCTTCCAGGACCTCGGCTAAGCAATTCTACCGGGCCGCCCGGTTCTTTTTTTGAACCAGCCCGGTTCTTTTTACACTTCCAGCTGGAGCTCAGCAGCGGCTTTTTGCACAGTATCACGCCGGGTTAGGCTTCCAGAGCCCCGGCTAAGCAATTTTACCGGGCCGCCCGGTTCTTTTTTTTAACCAGCCCGGTTCTTTTTACACTTCCAGCTGGAGCTCAGCAGCGGCTTTTTGGACAAGATCACGCCGTGTTAGGCTTCCAGAGCCCCGGCTAAGCAATTTTACCGGGTCGCCCGGTTCTTTTTTTTAACCAGCCCGGTTCTTTTTACACTTCCAGCTGGAGCTCAGCAGCGGCTTTTTGGACAAGATCACGCCGTGTTAGGCTTCCAGAGCCCCGGCTAAGCAATTTTACCGGGTCGCCCGGTTCTTTTTTTAACCAGCCCGGTTCTTTTTACACTTCCAGCTGGAGCTCAGCATCGTGTAAAACATAAACCAAACGATGAAATTGGTTATTTCTTCATGTATAATGATCAACTCGATACTCCCTAGCCCCCAACAGCCTTTTTTTTCATAACACTTTAACCAGAGTGACGGGAGAGCGGCATTTCAGAAAACGTGCTTATCTCGGCGAGAAAAAGCGATTTCGGCAATAAAATTTAAAACGCGTGTAAAACATAAATCAAACGATGAAATTGGTTATTTCTTCATGTATAATGATCAACTCGATACTCCCTAGCCCCCAACAGCCTTTTTTTTCATAACACTTTAACCAGAGTGACGGGAGAGCGGCATTTCAGAAAACGTGCTTATCTCGGCGAGAAAAAGCGATTTCGGCAATAAAATTTAAAACGCGTGTAAAACATAAACCAAACGATGAAATTGGTTATTTCTTCATGTATAATGATCAACTCGATACTCCCTAGCCCCCAACAGCCTTTTTTTTCATAACACTTTAACCAGAGTGACGGGAGAGCGGCATTTCAGAAAACGTGCTTATCTCGGCGAGAAAAAGCGATTTCGGCAATAAAATTTAAAACGCGTGTAAAACATAAACCAAACGATGAAATTGGTTATTTCTTCATGTATAATGATCAACTCGATACTCCCTAGCCCCCAACAGCCTTTTTTTTCATAACACTTTAACCAGAGTGACGGGAGAGCGGCATTTCAGAAAACGTGCTTATCTCGGCGAGAAAAAGCGATTTCGGCAATAAAATTTAAAACGCGTGTAAAACATAAATCAAACGATGAAATTGGTTATTTCTTCATGTATAATGATCAACTCGATACTCCCTAGCCCCCAACAGCCTTTTTTTTCATAACACTTTAACCAGAGTGACGGGAGAGCGGCATTTCAGAAAACGTGCTTATCTCGGCGAGAAAAAGCGATTTCGGCAATAAAATTTAAAACGCGTGTAAAACATAAACCAAACGATGAAATTGGTTATTTCTTCATGTATAATGATCAACTCGATACTCCCTAGCCCCCAACAGGCTTTTTTTTCATAACACTTTAACCAGAGTGACGGGAGAGCGGCATTTCAGAAAACGTGCTTATCTCGGCGAGAAAAAGCGATTTCGGCAATAAAATTTAAAACGCGTGTAAAACATAAACCAAACGATGAAATTGGTTATTTCTTCATGTATAATGATCAACTCGATACTCCCTAGCCCCCAACAGCCTTTTTTTTTCCATAACACTTTAACCAGAGTGACGTGAGAGCGGCATTTCAGAAAACGTGCTTATCTCGGCGAGAAAAAGCGATTTCGGCAATAAAATTTAAAACGCGTGTAAAACATAAACCAAACGATGAAATTGGTTATTTCTTCATGCATAATGATCAACTCGATACTCCCTAGCCCCCAACAGCCTTTTTTTTCATAACACTTTAACCAGAGTGACGGGAGAGCGGCATTTCAGAAAACGTGCTTATCTCGGCGAGAAAAAGCGATTTCGGCAATAAAATTTAAAACGCGTGTAAAACATAAACCAAACGATGAAATTTGTTATTTCTTCATGTATAATGATCAACTCGAGTCGAGCTCCAGGGAGAGAGGCTGATTTTTCGCTTTTTGAGGCCGACCGACGAACCGGCGCGGGGCGGACTCAAAAGCCCGCAGAGCCGTAGGCACTTAGAAAAGTTTCGCCTTTGGCTGTGAGCTCCAGGGGGAGAGGCTGGTTTTGCGTTATTTTAGGCCGGCTGGAGAACCGGCGCGGGTCGGACGCACAATCCCCGCAGAGCCGTGGGCACTTAGAAATTTTTTGCCAAGTTGGCTCTGAGCGCCTAGTACCTAATATGGAAGTATAGAGGCCGACTTTCGGGCAAGATCACGCCGCGTTAGGCTTCCAGGACCCCGGCTAAGCAATTTTACCGGGCCGCCCGGTTCTTTTTTTGAACCAGCCTGGTTCTTTTTACACTTCCAGCTGGAGCTCAGCAGCGGCTTTTTGCGCAAGATCACGCCGGGTTAGGCTTCCAGGACCTCGGCTAAGCAATTCTACCGGGCCGCCCGGTTCTTTTTTTGAACCAGCCCGGTTCTTTTTACACTTCCAGCTGGAGCTCACGAGCGGCTTTTTGGACAAGATCACGCCGTGTTAGGTTTCCAGAGCCCCGGCTAAGCAATTTTACCGGCCCGCCCGGTTCTTTTTTTTAACCAGCCCGGTTCTTTTTACACTTCCAGCTGGAGCTCAGCAGCGGGTTTTTGGACAAGATCACGCCGTGTTAGGCTTCCAGAGCCCCGGCTAAGCAATATTACAGGGTCGCCCGGTTCTTTTTTTTAACCAGCCCGGTTTTTTTTACACTTCCAGCTGGAGCTCAGCAGCGGCTTTTTGCACAGTATCACGCCGGGTTAGGCTTCCAGAGCCCCGGCTAAGCAATTTTACCGGGCCGCCCGGTTCTTTTTTTTAACCAGCCCGGTTCTTTTTACACTTCCAGCTGGAGCTCAGCAGCGGCTTTTTGGACAAGATCCCGCCGTGTTAGGCTTCCAGAGCCCCGGCTAAGCAATTTTACCGGGTCGCCCGGTTCTTTTTTTTAACCAGCCCGGTTCTTTTTACACTTCCAGCTGGAGCTCAGCAGCGGCTTTTTGGACAAGATCACGCCGTGTTAGGCTTCCAGAGCCCCGGCTAAGCAATTTTACCGGGTCGCCCGGTTCTTTTTTTAACCAGCCCGGTTCTTTTTACACTTCCAGCTGGAGCTCAGCATCGTGTAAAACATAAACCAAACGATGAAATTGGTTATTTCTTCATGTATAATGATCAACTCGATACTCCCTAGCCCCCAACAGCCTTTTTTTTCATAACACTTTAACCAGAGTGACGGGAGAGCGGCATTTCAGAAAACGTGCTTATCTCGGCGAGAAAAAGCGATTTCGGCAATAAAATTTAAAACGCGTGTAAAACATAAATCAAACGATGAAATTGGTTATTTCTTCATGTATAATGATCAACTCGATACTCCCTAGCCCCCAACAGCCTTTTTTTTCATAACACTTTAACCAGAGTGACGGGAGAGCGGCATTTCAGAAAACGTGCTTATCTCGGCGAGAAAAAGAGATTTCGGCAATAAAATTTAAAACGCGTGTAAAACATAAACCAAACGATGAAATTGGTTATTTCTTCATGTATAATGATCAACTCGATACTCCCTAGCCCCCAACAGCCTTTTTTTTCATAACACTTTAACCAGAGTGACGGGAGAGCGGCATTTCAGAAAACGTGCTTATCTCGGCGAGAAAAAGCGATTACGGCAATACAATTTAAAACGCGTGTAAAACATAAACCAAACGATGAAATTGGTTATTTCTTCATGTATAATGATCAACTCGATACTCCCTAGCCCCCAACAGCCTTTTTTTTCATAACACTTTAACCAGAGTGACGGGAGAGCGGCATTTCAGAAAACGTGCTTATCTCGGCGAGAAAAAGCGATTTCGGCAATAAAATTTAAAACGCGTGTAAAACATAAACCAAACGATGAAATTGGTTATTTCTTCATGTATAATGATCAACTCGATACTCCCTAGCCCCCAACAGCCTTTTTTTTCATAACACTTTAACCAGAGTGACGGGAGAGCGGCATTTCAGAAAACGTGCTTATCTCGGCGAGAAAAAGCGATTTCGGCAATAAAATTTAAAACGCGTGTAAAACATAAACCAAACGATGAAATTGGTTATTTCTTCATGTATAATGATCAACTCGATACTCCCTAGCCCCCAACAGCCTTTTTTTTCATAACACTTTAACCAGAGTGACGGGAGAGGGGCATTTCAGAAAACGTGCTTATCTCGGCAAGAAAAAGCGATTTCGGCAATAAAATTTAAAACGCGTGTAAAACATAAACCAAACGATGAAATTGGTTATTTCTTCATGTATAATGATCAACTCGATACTCCCTAGCCCCCAACAGCCTTTTTTTTCATAACACTTTAACCAGAGTGACGGGAGAGCGGCATTTCAGAAAACGTGCTTATCTCGGCGAGAAAAAGCGATTTCGGCAATAAAATTTAAAACGCGTGTAAAACATAAACCAAACGATGAAATTGGTTATTTCTTCATGTATAATGATCAACTCGATACTCCCTAGCCCCCAACAGCCTTTTTTTTCATAACACTTTAACCAGAGTGACGGGAGAGCGGCATTTCAGAAAACGTGCTTATCTCGGCGAGAAAAAGCGATTTCGGCAATAAAATTTAAAACGCGTGTAAAACATAAACCAAACGATGAAATTGGTTATTTCTTCATGTATAATGATCAACTCGATACTCCCTAGCCCCCAACAGCCTTTTTTTTCATAACACTTTAACCAGAGTGACGGGAGAGGGGCATTTCAGAAAACGTGCTTATCTCGGCGAGAAAAAGCGATTTCGGCAATAAAATTTAAAACGCGTGTAAAACATAAACCAAACGATGAAATTGGTTATTTCTTCATGTATAATGATCAACTCGATACTCCCTAGCCCCCAACAGCCTTTTTTTTCATAACACTTTAACCAGAGTGACGGGAGAGCGGCATTTCAGAAAACGTGCTTATCTCGGCGAGAAAAAGCGATTTCGGCAATAAAATTTAAAACGCGTGTAAAACATAAACCAAACGATGAAATTGGTTATTTCTTCATGTATAATGATCAACTCGATACTCCCTAGCCCCCAACAGCCTTTTTTTTCATAACACTTTAACCAGAGTGACGGGAGAGCGGCATTTCAGAAAACGTGCTTATCTCGGCGAGAAAAAGCGATTTCGGCAATAAAATTTAAAACGCGTGTAAAACATAAACCAAACGATGAAATTGGTTATTTCTTCATGTATAATGATCAACTCGATACTCCCTAGCCCCCAACAGCCTTTTTTTTCATAACACTTTAACCAGAGTGACGGGAGAGCGGCATTTCAGAAAACGTGCTTATCTCGGCGAGAAAAAGCGATTTCGGCAATAAAATTTAAAACGCGTGTAAAACATAAACCAAACGATGAAATTGGTTATTTCTTCATGTATAATGATCAACTCGAGTCGAGCTCCAGGGAGAGAGGCTGATTTTTCGCTTTTTGAGGCCGACCGACGAACCGGCGCGGGGCGGACTCAAAAGCCCGCAGAGCCGTAGGCACTTAGAAAAGTTTCGCCTTTGGCTGTGAGCTCCAGGGGGAGAGGCTGGTTTTGCGTTATTTTAGGCCGGCTGGAGAACCGGCGCGGGTCGGACGCACAATCCCCGCAGAGCCGTGGGCACTTAGAACATTTTTGCCAAGTTGGCTCTGAGCGCCTAGTACCTAATATGGAAGTATAGAGGCCGACTTTCGGGCAAGATCACGCCGCGTTAGGCTTCCAGGACCCCGGCTAAGCAATTTTACCGGGCCGCCCGGTTCTTTTTTTGAACCAGCCTGGTTCTTTTTACACTTCCAGCTGGAGCTCAGCAGCGGCTTTTTGCGCAAGATCACGCCGGGTTAGGCTTCCAGGACCTCGGCTAAGCAATTCTACCGGGCCGCCCGGTTCTTTTTTTGAACCAGCCCGGTTCTTTTTACACTTCCAGCTGGAGCTCACGAGCGGCTTTTTGGACAAGATCACGCCGTGTTAGGTTTCCAGAGCCCCGGCTAAGCAATTTTACCGGCCCGCCCGGTTCTTTTTTTTAACCAGCCCGGTTCTTTTTACACTTCCAGCTGGAGCTCAGCAGCGGGTTTTTGGACAAGATCACGCCGTGTTAGGCTTCCAGAGCCCCGGCTAAGCAATTTTACAGGGTCGCCCGGTTCTTTTTTTTAACCAGCCCGGTTTTTTTTACACTTCCAGCTGGAGCTCAGCAGCGGCTTTTTGCACAGTATCACGCCGGGTTAGGCTTCCAGAGCCCCGGCTAAGCAATTTTACCGGGCCGCCCGGTTCTTTTTTTTAACCAGCCCGGTTCTTTTTACACTTCCAGCTGGAGCTCAGCAGCGGCTTTTTGGACAAGATCACGCCGTGTTAGGCTTCCAGAGCCCCGGCTAAGCAATTTTACCGGGTCGCCCGGTTCTTTTTTTTAACCAGCCCGGTTCTTTTTACACTTCCAGCTGGAGCTCAGCAGCGGCTTTTTGGACAAGATCACGCCGTGTTAGGCTTCCAGAGCCCCGGCTAAGCAATTTTACCGGGTCGCCCGGTTCTTTTTTTAACCAGCCCGGTTCTTTTTACACTTCCAGCTGGAGCTCAGCATCGTGTAAAACATAAACCAAACGATGAAATTGGTTATTTCTTCATGTATAATGATCAACTCGATACTCCCTAGCCCCCAACAGCCTTTTTTTTCATAACACTTTAACCAGAGTGACGGGAGAGCAGCATTTCAGAAAACGTGCTTATCTCCGCGAGAAAAAGCGATTTCGGCAATAAAATTTAAAACGCGTGTAAAACATAAACCAAACGATGAAATTGGTTATTTCTTCATGTATAATGATCAACTCGATACTCCCTAGCCCCCAACAGCCTTTTTTTTCATAACACTTTAACCAGAGTGACGGGAGAGCGGCATTTCAGAAAACGTGCTTATCTCGGCGAGAAAAAGCGATTTCGGCAATAAAATTTAAAACGCGTGTAAAACATAAACCAAACGATGAAATTGGTTATTTCTTCATGTATAATGATCAACTCGATACTCCCTAGCCCCCAACAGCCTTTTTTTTCATAACACTTTAACCAGAGTGACGGGAGAGCGGCATTTCAGAAAACGTGCCTATCTCGGCGAGAAAAAGCGATTTCGGCAATAAAATTTAAAACGCGTGTAAAACATAAACCAAACGATGAAATTGGTTATTTCTTCATGTATAATGATCAACTCGATACTCCCTAGCCCCCAACAGCCTTTTTTTTCATAACACTTTAACCAGAGTGACGGGAGAGCGGCATTTCAGAAAACGTGCTTATCTCGGCGAGAAAAAGCGATTTCGGCAATAAAATTTAAAACGCGTGTAAAACATAAACCAAACGATGAAATTGGTTATTTCTTCATGTATAATGATCAACTCGATACTCCCTAGCCCCCAACAGCCTTTTTTTTCATAACACTTTAACCAGAGTGACGGGAGAGCGGCATTTCAGAAAACGTGCTTATCTCGGCGAGAAAAAGCGATTTCGGCAATAAAATTTAAAACGCGTGTAAAACATAAACCAAACGATGAAATTGGTTATTTCTTCACGTATAATGATCAACTCGATACTCCCTAGCCCCCAACAGCCTTTTTTTTCATAACACTTTAACCAGAGTGACGGGAGAGCGGCATTTCAGAAAACGTGCCTATCTCGGCGAGAAAAAGCGATTTCGGCAATAAAATTTAAAACGCGTGTAAAACATAAACCAAACGATGAAATTGGTTATTTCTTCATGTATAATGATCAACTCGATACTCCCTAGCCCCCAACAGCCTTTTTTTTCATAACACTTTAACCAGAGTGACGGGAGAGCGGCATTTCAGAAAACGTGCTTATCTCGGCGAGAAAAAGCGATTTCGGCAATAAAATTTAAAACGCGTGTAAAACATAAACCAAACGATGAAATTGGTTATTTCTTCATGTATAATGATCAACTCGATACTCCCTAGCCCCCAACAGCCTTTTTTTTCATAACACTTTAACCAGAGTGACGGGAGAGCGGCATTTCAGAAAACGTGCTTATCTCGGCGAGAAAAAGCGATTTCGGCAATAAAATTTAAAACGCGTGTAAAACATAAACCAAACGATGAAATTGGTTATTTCTTCATGTATAATGATCAACTCGATACTCCCTAGCCCCCAACAGCCTTTTTTTTTCATAACACTTTAACCAGAGTGACGGGAGAGCGGCATTTCAGAAAACGTGCTTATCTCGGCGAGAAAAAGCGATTTCGGCAATAAAATTTAAAACGCGTGTAAAACATAAACCAAACGATGAAATTGGTTATTTCTTCATGTATAATGATCAACTCGATACTCCCTAGCCCCCAACAGCCTTTTTTTTCATAACACTTTAACCAGAGTGACGGGAGAGCGGCATTTCAGAAAACGTGCTTATCTCGGCGAGAAAAAGCGATTTCGGCAATAAAATTTAAAACGCGTGTAAAACATAAACCAAACGATGAAATTGGTTATTTCTTCATGTATAATGATCAACTCGATACTCCCTAGCCCCCAACAGCCTTTTTTTTCATAACACTTTAACCAGAGTGACGGGAGAGCGGCATTTCAGAAAACGTGCTTATCTCGGCGAGAAAAAGCGATTTCGGCAATAAAATTTAAAACGCGTGTAAAACATAAACCAAACGATGAAATTGGTTATTTCTTCATGTATAATGATCAACTCGATACTCCCTAGCCCCCAACAGCCTTTTTTTTCATAACACTTTAACCAGAGTGACGGGAGAGCGGCATTTCAGAAAACGTGCTTATCTCGGCGAGAAAAAGCGATTTCGGCAATAAAATTTAAAACGCGTGTAAAACATAAACCAAACGATGAAATTGGTTATTTCTTCATGTATAATGATCAACTCGATACTCCCTAGCCCCCAACAGCCTTTTTTTCATAACACTTTAACCAGAGTGACGGGAGAGCGGCATTTCAGAAAACGTGCTTATCTCGGCGAGAAAAAGCGATTTCGGCAATAAAATTTAAAACGCGTGTAAAACATAAACCAAACGATGAAATTGGTTATTTCTTCATGTATAATGATCAACTCGATACTCCCTAGCCCCCAACAGCCTTTTTTTTCATAACACTTTAACCAGAGTGACGGGAGAGCGGCATTTCAGAAAACGTGCTTATCTCGGCGAGAAAAAGCGATTTCGGCAATAAAATTTAAAACGCGTGTAAAACATAAACCAAACGATGAAATTGGTTATTTCTTCATGTATAATGATCAACTCGATACTCCCTAGCCCCCAACAGCCTTTTTTTTCATAACACTTTAACCAGAGTGACGGGAGAGCGGCATTTCAGAAAACGTGCTTATCTCGGCGAGAAAAAGCGATTTCGGCAATAAAATTTAAAACGCGTGTAAAACATAAACCAAACGATGAAATTGGTTATTTCTTCATGTATAATGATCAACTCGATACTCCCTAGCCCCCAACAGCCTTTTTTTTCATAACACTTTAACCAGAGTGACGGGAGAGCGGCATTTCAGAAAACGTGCTTATCTCGGCGAGAAAAAGCGATTTCGGCAATAAAATTTAAAACGCGTGTAAAACATAAACCAAACGATGAAATTGGTTATTTCTTCATGTATAATGATCAACTCGATACTCCCTAGCCCCCAACAGCCTTTTTTTTCATAACACTTTAACCAGAGTGACGGGAGAGCGGCATTTCAGAAAACGTGCTTATCTCGGCGAGAAAAAGCGATTTCGGCAATAAAATTTAAAACGCGTGTAAAACATAAACCAAACGATGAAATTGGTTATTTCTTCATGTATAATGATCAACTCGATACTCCCTAGCCCCCAACAGCCTTTTTTTTCATAACACTTTAACCAGAGTGACGGGAGAGCGGCATTTCAGAAAACGTGCTTATCTCGGCGAGAAAAAGCGATTTCGGCAATAAAATTTAAAACGCGTGTAAAACATAAACCAAACGATGAAATTGGTTATTTCTTCATGTATAATGATCAACTCGATACTCCCTAGCCCCCAACAGCCTTTTTTTTCATAACACTTTAACCAGAGTGACGGGAGAGCGGCATTTCAGAAAACGTGCTTATCTCGGCGAGAAAAAGCGATTTCGGCAATAAAATTTAAAACGCGTGTAAAACATAAACCAAACGATGAAATTGGTTATATCTTCATGTATAATGATCAACTCGATACTCCCTAGCCCCCAACAGCCTTTTTTTTCATAACACTTTAACCAGAGTGACGGGAGAGCGGCATTTCAGAAAACGTGCTTATCTCGGCGAGAAAAAGCGATTTCGGCAATAAAATTTAAAACGCGTGTAAAACATAAACCAAACGATGAAATTGGTTATTTCTTCATGTATAATGATCAACTCGATACTCCCTAGCCCCCAACAGCCTTTTTTTTCATAACACTTTAACCAGAGTGACGGGAGAGCGGCATTTCAGAAAACGTGCTTATCTCGGCGAGAAAAAGCGATTTCGGCAATAAAATTTAAAACGCGTGTAAAACATAAACCAAACGATGAAATTGGTTATTTCTTCATGTATAATGATCAACTCGATACTCCTAGCCCCCAACAGCCTTTTTTTCCCATAACACTTTAACCAGAGTGACGGGAGAGCGGCATTTCAGAAAACGTGCTTATCTCGGCGAGAAAAAGCGATTTCGGCAATAAAATTTAAAACGCGTGTAAAACATAAACCAAACGATGAAATTGGTTATTTCTTCATGCATAATGATCAACTCGATACTCCCTAGCCCCCAACAGCCTTTTTTTTCATAACACTTTAACCAGAGTGACGGGAGAGCGGCATTTCAGAAAACGTGCTTATCTCGGCGAGAAAAAGCGATTTCGGCAATAAAATTTAAAACGCGTGTAAAACATAAACCAAACGATGAAATTGGTTATTTCTTCATGTATAATGATCAACTCGAGTCGAGCTCCAGGGAGAGAGGCTGATTTTTCGCTTTTTGAGGCCGACCGACGAACCGGCGCAGGGCGGACTCAAAAGCCCGCAGAGCCGTAGGCACTTAGAAAAGTTTCGCCTTTGGCTGTGAGCTCCAGGGGGAGAGGCTGGTTTTGCGTTATTTTAGGCCGGCTGGAGAACCGGCGCGGGTCGGACGCACAATCCCCGCAGAGCCGTGGGCACTTAGAAAATCTTTGCCAAGTTGGCTCTGAGCGCCTGGTACCTAATATGGAAGTATAGAGGCCGACTTTCGGGCAAGATCACGCCGCGTTAGGCTTCCAGGACCCCGGCTAAGCAATTTTACCGGGCCGCCCGGTTCTTTTTTTGAACCAGCCTGGTTCTTTTTACACTTCCAGCTGGAGCTCAGCAGCGGCTTTTTGCGCAAGATCACGCCGGGTTAGGCTTCCAGGACCTCGGCTAAGCAATTCTACCGGGCCGCCCGGTTCTTTTTTTGAACCAGCCCGGTTCTTTTTACACTTCCAGCTGGAGCTCAGCAGCGGCTTTTTGCACAGTATCACGCCGGGTTAGGCTTCCAGAGCCCCGGCTAAGCAATTTTACCGGGCCGCCCGGTTCTTTTTTTTAACCAGCCCGGTTCTTTTTACACTTCCAGCTGGAGCTCAGCAGCGGCTTTTTGGACAAGATCACGCCGTGTTAGGCTTCCAGAGCCCCGGCTAAGCAATTTTACCGGGTCGCCCGGTTCTTTTTTTTAACCAGCCCGGTTCTTTTTACACTTCCAGCTGGAGCTCAGCAGCGGCTTTTTGGACAAGATCACGCCGTGTTAGGCTTCCAGAGCCCCGGCTAAGCAATTTTACCGGGTCGCCCGGTTCTTTTTTTAACCAGCCCGGTTCTTTTTACACTTCCAGCTGGAGCTCAGCATCGTGTAAAACATAAACCAAACGATGAAATTGGTTATTTCTTCATGTATAATGATCAACTCGATACTCCCTAGCCCCCAACAGCCTTTTTTTTCATAACACTTTAACCAGAGTGACGGGAGAGCGGCATTTCAGAAAACGTGCTTATCTCGGCGAGAAAAAGCGATTTCGGCAATAAAATTTAAAACGCGTGTAAAACATAAATCAAACGATGAAATTGGTTATTTCTTCATGTATAATGATCAACTCGATACTCCCTAGCCCCCAACAGCCTTTTTTTTCATAACACTTTAACCAGAGTGACGGGAGAGCGGCATTTCAGAAAACGTGCTTATCTCGGCGAGAAAAAGCGATTTCGGCAATAAAATTTAAAACGCGTGTAAAACATAAACCAAACGATGAAATTGGTTATTTCTTCATGTATAATGATCAACTCGATACTCCCTAGCCCCCAACAGCCTTTTTTTTCATAACACTTTAACCAGAGTGACGGGAGAGCGGCATTTCAGAAAACGTGCTTATCTCGGCGAGAAAAAGCGATTTCGGCAATAAAATTTAAAACGCGTGTAAAACATAAACCAAACGATGAAATTGGTTATTTCTTCATGTATAATGATCAACTCGATACTCCCTAGCCCCCAACAGCCTTTTTTTTCATAACACTTTAACCAGAGTGACGGGAGAGCGGCATTTCAGAAAACGTGCTTATCTCGGCGAGAAAAAGCGATTTCGGCAATAAAATTTAAAACGCGTGTAAAACATAAATCAAACGATGAAATTGGTTATTTCTTCATGTATAATGATCAACTCGATACTCCCTAGCCCCCAACAGCCTTTTTTTTCATAACACTTTAACCAGAGTGACGGGAGAGCGGCATTTCAGAAAACGTGCTTATCTCGGCGAGAAAAAGCGATTTCGGCAATAAAATTTAAAACGCGTGTAAAACATAAACCAAACGATGAAATTGGTTATTTCTTCATGTATAATGATCAACTCGATACTCCCTAGCCCCCAACAGCCTTTTTTTTCATAACACTTTAACCAGAGTGACGGGAGAGCGGCATTTCAGAAAACGTGCTTATCTCGGCGAGAAAAAGCGATTTCGGCAATAAAATTTAAAACGCGTGTAAAACATAAACCAAACGATGAAATTGGTTATTTCTTCATGTATAATGATCAACTCGATACTCCCTAGCCCCCAACAGCCTTTTTTTTCATAACACTTTAACCAGAGTGACGGGAGAGCGGCATTTCAGAAAACGTGCTTATCTCGGCGAGAAAAAGCGATTTCGGCAATAAAATTTAAAACGCGTGTAAAACATAAACCAAACGATGAAATTGGTTATTTCTTCATGTATAATGATCAACTCGATACTCCCTAGCCCCCAACAGCCTTTTTTTTCATAACACTTTAACCAGAGTGACGGGAGAGCGGCATTTCAGAAAACGTGCTTATCTCGGCGAGAAAAAGCGATTTCGGCAATAAAATTTAAAACGCGTGTAAAACATAAACCAAACGATGAAATTGGTTATTTCTTCATTTATAATGATCAACTCGATACTCCCTAGCCCCCAACAGCCTTTTTTTTCATAACACTTTAACCAGAGTGACGGGAGAGCGGCATTTCAGAAAACGTGCTTATCTCGGCGAGAAAAAGCGATTTCGGCAATAAAATTTAAAACGCGTGTAAAACATAAACCAAACGATGAAATTGGTTATTTCTTCATGTATAATGATCAACTCGATACTCCCTAGCCCCCAACAGCCTTTTTTTTCCATAACACTTTAACCAGAGTGACGGGAGAGCGGCATTTCAGAAAACGTGCTTATCTCGGCGAGAAAAAGCGATTTCGGCAATAAAATTTAAAACGCGTGTAAAACATAAACCAAACGATGAAATTGGTTATTTCTTCATGCATAATGATCAACTCGATACTCCCTAGCCCCCAACAGCCTTTTTTTTCATAACACTTTAACCAGAGTGACGGGAGAGCGGCATTTCAGAAAACGTGCTTATCTCGGCGAGAAAAAGCGATTTCGGCAATAAAATTTAAAACGCGTGTAAAACATAAACCAAACGATGAAATTGGTTATTTCTTCATGTATAATGATCAACTCGAGTCGAGCTCCAGGGAGAGAGGCTGATTTTTCGCTTTTTGAGGCCGACCGACGAACTGGCGCGGGGCGGACTCAAAAGCCCGCAGAGCCGTAGGCACTTAGAAAAGTTTCGCCTTTGGCTGTGAGCTCCAGGGGGAGAGGCTGGTTTTGCGTTATTTTAGGCCGGCTGGAGAACCGGCGCGGGTCGGACGCACAATCCCCGCAGAGCCGTGGGCACTTAGAAAATTTTTGCCAAGTTGGCTCTGAGCGCCTAGTACCTAATATGGAAGTATAGAGGCCGACTTTCGGGCAAGATCACGCCGCGTTAGGCTTCCAGGACCCCGGCTAAGCAATTTTACCGGGCCGCCCGGTTCTTTTTTTGAACCAGCCTGGTTCTTTTTACACTTCCAGCTGGAGCTCAGCAGCGGCTTTTTGCGCAAGATCACGCCGGGTTAGGCTTCCAGGACCTCGGCTAAGCAATTCTACCGGGCCGCCCGGTTCTTTTTTTGAACCAGCCCGGTTCTTTTTACACTTCCAGCTGGAGCTCAGCAGCGGCTTTTTGGACAAGATCACGCCGTGTTAGGCTTCCAGAGCCCCGGCTAAGCAATTTTACCGGGTCGCCCGGTTCTTTTTTTTAACCAGCCCGGTTCTTTTTACACTTCCAGCTGGAGCTCAGCAGCGGCTTTTTGGACAAGATCACGCCGTGTTAGGCTTCCAGAGCCCCGGCTAAGCAATTTTACCGGGTCGCCCGGTTCTTTTTTTAACCAGCCCGGTTCTTTTTACACTTCCAGCTGGAGCTCAGCATCGTGTAAAACATAAACCAAACGATGAAATTGGTTATTTCTTCATGTATAATGATCAACTCGATACTCCCTAGCCCCCAACAGCCTTTTTTTTCATAACACTTTAACCAGAGTGACGGGAGAGCGGCATTTCAGAAAACGTGCTTATCTCGGCGAGAAAAAGCGATTTCGGCAATAAAATTTAAAACGCGTGTAAAACATAAATCAAACGATGAAATTGGTTATTTCTTCATGTATAATGATCAACTCGATACTCCCTAGCCCCCAACAGCCTTTTTTTTCATAACACTTTAACCAGAGTGACGGGAGAGCGGCATTTCAGAAAACGTGCTTATCTCGGCGAGAAAAAGAGATTTCGGCAATAAAATTTAAAACGCGTGTAAAACATAAACCAAACGATGAAATTGGTTATTTCTTCATGTATAATGATCAACTCGATACTCCCTAGCCCCCAACAGCCTTTTTTTTCATAACACTTTAACCAGAGTGACGGGAGAGCGGCATTTCAGAAAACGTGCTTATCTCGGCGAGAAAAAGCGATTTCGGCAATACAATTTAAAACGCGTGTAAAACATAAACCAAACGATGAAATTGGTTATTTCTTCATGTATAATGATCAACTCGAAACTCCCTAGCCCCCAACAGCCTTTTTTTTCATAACACTTTAACCAGAGTGACGGGAGAGCGGCATTTCAGAAAACGTGCTTATCTCGGCGAGAAAAAGCGATTTCGGCAATAAAATTTAAAACGCGTGTAAAACATAAACCAAACGATGAAATTGGTTATTTCTTCATGTATAATGATCAACTCGATACTCCCTAGCCCCCAACAGCCTTTTTTTTCATAACACTTTAACCAGAGTGACGGGAGAGCGGCATTTCAGAAAACGTGCTTATCTCGGCGAGAAAAAGCGATTTCGGCAATAAAATTTAAAACGCGTGTAAAACATAAACCAAACGATGAAATTGGTTATTTCTTCATGTATAATGATTAACTCGATACTCCCTAGCCCCCAACAGCCTTTTTTTTCATAACACTTTAACCAGAGTGACGGGAGAGGGGCATTTCAGAAAACGTGCTTATCTCGGCAAGAAAAAGCGATTTCGGCAATAAAATTTAAAACGCGTGTAAAACATAAACCAAACGATGAAATTGGTTATTTCTTCATGTATAATGATCAACTCGATACTCCCTAGCCCCCAACAGCCTTTTTTTTCATAACACTTTAACCAGAGTGACGGGAGAGCGGCATTTCAGAAAACGTGCTTATCTCGGCGAGAAAAAGCGATTTCGGCAATAAAATTTAAAACGCGTGTAAAACATAAACCAAACGATGAAATGTGTTATTTCTTCATGTATAATGATCAACTCGATACTCCCTAGCCCCCAACAGCCTTTTTTTTCATAACACTTTAACCAGAGTGACGGGAGAGCGGCATTTCAGAAAAAGTGCTTATCTCGGCGAGAAAAAGCGATTTCGGCAATAAAATTAAAAACGCGTGTAAAACATAAACCAAACGATGAAATTGGTTATTTCTTCATGTATAATGATCAACTCGATACTCCCTAGCCCCCAACAGCCTTTTTTTTCATAACACTTTAACCAGAGTGACGGGAGAGCGGCATTTCAGAAAACGTGCTTATCTCGGCGAGAAAAAGCGATTTCGGCAATAAAATTTAAAACGCGTGTAAAACATAAATCAAACGATGAAATTGGTTATTTCTTCATGTATAATGATCAACTCGATACTCCCTAGCCCCCAACAGCCTTTTTTTTCATAACACTTTAACCAGAGTGACGGGAGAGCGGCATTTCAGAAAACGTGCTTATCTCGGCGAGAAAAAGAGATTTCGGCAATAAAATTTAAAACGCGTGTAAAACATAAACCAAACGATGAAATTGGTTATTTCTTCATGTATAATGATCAACTCGATACTCCCTAGCCCCCAACAGCCTTTTTTTTCATAACACTTTAACCAGAGTGACGGGAGAGGGGCATTTCAGAAAACGTGCTTATCTCGGCGAGAAAAAGCGATTTCGGCAATAAAATTTAAAACGCGTGTAAAACATAAACCAAACGATGAAATTGGTTATTTCTTCATGTATAATGATCAACTCGATACTCCCTAGCCCCCAACAGCCTTTTTTTTCATAACACTTTAACCAGAGTGACGGGAGAGCGGCATTTCAGAAAACGTGCTTATCTCGGCGAGAAAAAGCGATTTCGGCAATAAAATTTAAAACGCGTGTAAAACATAAACCAAACGATAAAATTGGTTATTTCTTCATGTATAATGATCAACTCGATACTCCCTAGCCCCCAACAGCCTTTTTTTTCATAACACTTTAACCAGAGTGACGGGAGAGCGGCATTTCAGAAAACGTGCTTATCTCGGCGAGAAAAAGCGATTTCGGCAATAAAATTTAAAACGCGTGTAAAACATAAACCAAACGATGAAATTGGTTATTTCTTCATGTATAATGATCAACTCGATACTCCCTAGCCCCCAACAGCCTTTTTTTTCATAACACTTTAACCAGAGTGACGGGAGAGGGGCATTTCAGAAAACGTGCTTATCTCGGCGAGAAAAAGCGATTTCGGCAATAAAATTTAAAACGCGTGTAAAACATAAACCAAACGATGAAATTGGTTATTTCTTCATGTATAATGATCAACTCGATACTCCCTAGCCCCCAACAGCCTTTTTTTTCATAACACTTTAACCAGAGTGACGGGAGAGCGGCATTTCAGAAAACGTGCTTATCTCGGCGAGAAAAAGCGATTTCGGCAATAAAATTTAAAACGCGTGTAAAACATAAACCAAACGATGAAATTGGTTATTTCTTCATGTATAATGATCAACTCGATACTCCCTAGCCCCCAACAGCCTTTTTTTTCATAACACTTTAACCAGAGTGACGGGAGAGCGGCATTTCAGAAAACGTGCTTATCTCGGCGAGAAAAAGCGATTTCGGCAATAAAATTTAAAACGCGTGTAAAACATAAACCAAACGATGAAATTGGTTATTTCTTCATGTATAATGATCAACTCGATACTCCCTAGCCCCCAACAGCCTTTTTTTTCATAACACTTTAACCAGAGTGACGGGAGAGCGGCATTTCAGAAAACGTGCTTATCTCGGCGAGAAAAAGCGATTTCGGCAATAAAATTTAAAACGCGTGTAAAACATAAACCAAACGATGAAATTGGTTATTTCTTCATGTATAATGATCAACTCGATACTCCCTAGCCCCCAACAGCCTTTTTTTTTCATAACACTTTAACCAGAGTGACGGGAGAGCGGCATTTCAGAAAACGTGCTTATCTCGGCGAGAAAAAGCGATTTCGGCAATAAAATTTAAAACGCGTGTAAAACATAAACCAAACGATGAAATTGGTTATTTCTTCATGTATAATGATCAACTCGATACTCCCTAGCCCCCAACAGCCTTTTTTTTCATAACACTTTAACCAGAGTGACGGGAGA
This sequence comes from Syngnathus leptorhynchus, assembly GCF_054491065.1. Lineage (NCBI taxonomy): Eukaryota > Metazoa > Chordata > Actinopteri > Syngnathiformes > Syngnathidae > Syngnathus > Syngnathus leptorhynchus. The sequence goes on along the minus strand of NW_028232176.1, from coordinate 87,965 downwards.
GCGGCATTTCAGAAAACGTGCTTATCTCGGCGAGAAAAAGCGATTTCGGCAATACAATTTAAAACGCGTGTAAAACATAAACCAAACGATGAAATTGGTTATTTCTTCATGTATAATGATCAACTCGATACTCCCTAGCCCCCAACAGCCTTTTTTTTCATAACACTTTAACCAGAGTGACGGGAGAGCGGCATTTCAGAAAACGTGCTTATCTCGGTGAGAAAAAGCGATTTCGGCAATAAAATTTAAAACGCGTGTAAAACATAAACCAAACGATGAAATTGGTTATTTCTTCATGTATAATGATCAACTCGATACTCCCTAGCCCCCAACAGCCTTTTTTTTCATAACACTTTAACCAGAGTGACGGGAGAGCGGCATTTCAGAAAACGTGCTTATCTCGGCGAGAAAAAGCGATTTCGGCAATAAAATTTAAAACGCGTGTGAAACATAAACCAAACGATGAAATTGCTTATTTCTTCATGTATAATGATCAACTCGATACTCCCTAGCCCCCAACAGCCTTTTTTTTCATAACACTTTAACCAGAGTGACGGGAGAGCGGCATTTCAGAAAACGTGCTTATCTCGGCGAGAAAAAGCGATTTCGGCAATAAAATTTAAAACGCGTGTAAAACATAAACCGAACGATGAAATTGGTTATTTCTTCATGTATAATGATCAACTCGATACTCCCTAGCCCCCAACAGCCTTTTTTTTCATAACACTTTAACCAGAGTGACGGGAGAGCGGCATTTCAGAAAACGTGCTTATCTCGGCGAGAAAAAGCGATTTCGGCAATAAAATTTAAAACGCGTGTAAAACATAAACCAAACGATGAAATTGGTTATTTCTTCATGTATAATGATCAACTCGATACTCCCTAGCCCCCAACAGCCTTTTTTTTCATAACACTTTAACCAGAGTGACGGGAGAGCGGCATTTCAGAAAACGTGCTTATCTCGGCGAGAAAAAGCGATTTCGGCAATAAAATTTAAAACGCGTGTAAAACATAAACCAAACGATGAAATTGCTTATTTCTTCATGTATAATGATCAACTCGATACTCCCTAGCCCCCAACAGCCTTTTTTTTCATAACACTTTAACCAGAGTGACGGGAGAGCGGCATTTCAGAAAACGTGCTTATCTCGGCGAGAAAAAGCGATTTCGGCAATAAAATTTAAAACGCGTGTAAAACATAAACCAAACGATGAAATTGGTTATTTCTTCATGTATAATGATCAACTCGATACTCCCTAGCCCCCAACAGCCTTTTTTTTCATAACACTTTAACCAGAGTGACGGGAGAGCGGCATTTCAGAAAACGTGCTTATCTCGGCGAGAAAAAGGGATTTCGGCAATAAAATTTAAAACGCGTGTAAAACATAAACCAAACGATGAAATTGGTTATTTCTTCATGTATAATGATCAACTCGATACTCCCTAGCCCCCAACAGCCTTTTTTTTTCATAACACTTTAACCAGAGTGACGGGAGAGCGGCATTTCAGAAAACGTGCTTATCTCGGCGAGAAAAAGCGATTTCGGCAATAAAATTTAAAACGCGTGTAAAACATAAACCAAACGATGAAATTGGTTATTTCTTCATGTATAATGATCAACTCGATACTCCCTAGCCCCCAACAGCCTTTTTTTTCATAACACTTTAACCAGAGTGACGGGAGAGCGGCATTTCAGAAAACGTGCTTATCTCGGCGAGAAAAAGCGATTTCGGCAATAAAATTTAAAACGCGTGTAAAACATAAACCAAACGATGAAATTGGTTATTTCTTCATGTATAATGATCAACTCGATACTCCCTAGCCCCCAACAGCCTTTTTTTTCATAACACTTTAACCAGAGTGACGGGAGAGCGGCATTTCAGAAAACGTGCTTATCTCGGCGAGAAAAAGCGATTTCGGCAATAAAATTTAAAACGCGTGTAAAACATAAACCAAACGATGAAATTGGTTATTTCTTCATGTATAATGATCAACTCGATACTCCCTAGCCCCCAACAGCCTTTTTTTTCATAACACTTTAACCAGAGTGACGGGAGAGCGGCATTTCAGAAAACGTGCTTATCTCGGCGAGAAAAAGCGATTTCGGCAATAAAATTTAAAACGCGTGTAAAACATAAACCAAACGATGAAATTGGTTATTTCTTCATGTATAATGATCAACTCGATACTCCCTAGCCCCCAACAGCCTTTTTTTTCATAACACTTTAACCAGAGTGACGGGAGAGCGGCATTTCAGAAAACGTGCTTATCTCGGCGAGAAAAAGCGATTTCGGCAATAAAATTTAAAACGCGTGTAAAACATAAACCAAACGATGAAATTGGTTATTTCTTCATGTATAATGATCAACTCGATACTCCCTAGCCCCCAACAGCCTTTTTTTTCATAACACTTTAACCAGAGTGACGGGAGAGCGGCATTTCAGAAAACGTGCTTATCTCGGCAAGAAAAAGCGATTTCGGCAATAAAATTTAAAACGCGTGTAAAACATAAACCAAACGATGAAATTGGTTATTTCTTCATGTATAATGATCAACTCGATACTCCCTAGCCCCCAACAGCCTTTTTTTTCATAACACTTTAACCAGAGTGACGGGAGAGCGGCATTTCAGAAAACGTGCTTATCTCGGCGAGAAAAAGCGATTTCGGCAATAAAATTTAAAACGCGTGTAAAACATAAACCAAACGATGAAATTGGTTATTTCTTCATGTATAATGATCAACTCGATACACCCTAGCCCCCAACAGCCTTTTTTTTCATAACACTTTAACCAGAGTGACGGGAGAGCGGCATTTCAGAAAACGTGCTTATCTCGGCGAGAAAAAGCGATTTCGGCAATAAAATTTAAAACGCGTGTAAAACATAAACCAACCGATGAAATTGGTTATTTCTTCATGTATAATGATCAACTCGATACTCCCTAGCCCCCAACAGCCTTTTTTTTCATAACACTTTAACCAGAGTGACGGGAGAGCGGCATTTCAGAAAACGTGCTTATCTCGGCGAGAAAAAGCGATTTCGGCAATAAAATTTAAAACGCGTGTAAAACATAAACCAAACGATGAAATTGGTTATTTCTTCATGTATAATGATCAACTCGATACTCCCTAGCCCCCAACAGCCTTTTTTTTCATAACACTTTAACCAGAGTGACGGGAGAGCGGCATTTCAGAAAACGTGCTTATCTCGGCGAGAAAAAGCGATTTCGGCAATAAAATTTAAAACGCGTGTAAAACATAAACCAAACGATGAAATTGGTTATTTCTTCATGTATAATGATCAACTCGATACTCCCTAGCCCCCAACAGCCTTTTTTTTCATAACACTTTAACCAGAGTGACGGGAGAGCGGCATTTCAGAAAACGTGCTTATCTCGGCGAGAAAAAGCGATTTCGGCAATAAAATTTAAAACGCGTGTAAAACATAAACCAAACGATGAAATTGGTTATTTCTTCATGTATAATGATCAACTCGATACTCCCTAGCCCCCAACAGCCTTTTTTTTTCATAACACTTTAACCAGAGTGACGGGAGAGCGGCATTTCAGAAAACGTGCTTATCTCGGCGAGAAAAAGCGATTTCGGCAATAAAATTTAAAACGCGTGTAAAACATAAACCAAACGATGAAATTGGTTATTTCTTCATGTATAATGATCAACTCGATACTCCCTAGCCCCCAACAGCCTTTTTTTTCATAACACTTTAACCAGAGTGACGGGAGAGCGGCATTTCAGAAAACGTGCTTATCTCGGCGAGAAAAAGCGATTTCGGCAATAAAATTTAAAACGCGTGTAAAACATAAACCAAACGATGAAATTGCTTATTTCTTCATGTATAATGATCAACTCGATACTCCCTAGCCCCCAACAGCCTTTTTTTTCTTTTTCATAACACTTTAACCAGAGTGACGGGAGAGCGGCATTTCAGAAAACGTGCTTATCTCGGCGAGAAAAAGCGATTTCGGCAATAAAATTTAAAACGCGTGTAAAACATAAACCAAACGATGAAATTGGTTATTTCTTCATGTATAATGATCAACTCGATACTCCCTAGCCCCCAACAGCCTTTTTTTTTCATAACACTTTAACCAGAGTGACGGGAGAGCGGCATTTCAGAAAACGTGCTTATCTCGGCGAGAAAAAGCGATTTCGGCAATAAAATTTAAAACGCGTGTAAAACATAAACCAAACGATGAAATTGGTTATTTCTTCATGTATAATGATCAACTCGATACTCCCTAGCCCCCAACAGCCTTTTTTTTCATAACACTTTAACCAGAGTGACGGGAGAGCGGCATTTCAGAAAACGTGCTTATCTCGGCGAGAAAAAGCGATTTCGGCAATACAATTTAAAACGCGTGTAAAACATAAACCAAACGATGAAATTGGTTATTTCTTCATGTATAATGATCAACTCGATACTCCCTAGCCCCCAACAGCCTTTTTTTTCATAACACTTTAACCAGAGTGACGGGAGAGCGGCATTTCAGAAAACGTGCTTATCTCGGTGAGAAAAAGCGATTTCGGCAATAAAATTTAAAACGCGTGTAAAACATAAACCAAACGATGAAATTGGTTATTTCTTCATGTATAATGATCAACTCGATACTCCCTAGCCCCCAACAGCCTTTTTTTTCATAACACTTTAACCAGAGTGACGGGAGAGCGGCATTTCAGAAAACGTGCTTATCTCGGCGAGAAAAAGCGATTTCGGCAATAAAATTTAAAACGCGTGTAAAACATAAACCAAACGATGAAATTGGTTATTTCTTCATGTATAATGATCAACTCGATACTCCCTAGCCCCCAACAGCCTTTTTTTTCATAACACTTTAACCAGAGTGACGGGAGAGCGGCATTTCAGAAAACGTGCTTATCTCGGCGAGAAAAAGCGATTTCGGCAATAAAATTTAAAACGCGTGTAAAACATAAACCAAACGATGAAATTGGTTATTTCTTCATGTATAATGATCAACTCGATACTCCCTAGCCCCCAACAGCCTTTTTTTTTTATAACACTTTAACCAGAGTGACGGGAGAGCGGCATTTCAGAAAACGTGCTTATCTCGGCGAGAAAAAGCGATTTCGGCAATAAAATTTAAAACGCGTGTAAAACATAAACCAAACGATGAAATTGGTTATTTCTTCATGTATAATGATCAACTCGATACTCCCTAGCCCCCAACAGCCTTTTTTTTCATAACACTTTAACCAGAGTGACGGGAGAGCGGCATTTCAGAAAACGTGCTTATCTCGGCGAGAAAAAGCGATTTCGGCAATACAATTTAAAACGCGTGTAAAACATAAACCAAACGATGAAATTGGTTATTTCTTCATGTATAATGATCAACTCGATACTCCCTAGCCCCCAACAGCCTTTTTTTTCATAACACTTTAACCAGAGTGACGGGAGAGCGGCATTTCAGAAAACGTGCTTATCTCGGTGAGAAAAAGCGATTTCGGCAATAAAATTTAAAACGCGTGTAAAACATAAACCAAACGATGAAATTGGTTATTTCTTCATGTATAATGATCAACTCGATACTCCCTAGCCCCCAAAAGCCTTTTTTTTCATAACACTTTAACCAGAGTGACGGGAGAGCGGCATTTCAGAAAACGTGCTTATCTCGGCGAGAAAAAGCGATTTCGGCAATAAAATTTAAAACGCGTGTAAAACATAAACCAAACGATGAAATTGGTTATTTCTTCATGTATAATGATCAACTCGATACTCCCTAGCCCCCAACAGCCTTTTTTTTCATAACACTTTAACCAGAGTGACGGGAGAGCGGCATTTCAGAAAACGTGCTTATCTCGGCGAGAAAAAGCGATTTCGGCAATAAAATTTAAAACGCGTGTAAAACATAAACCAAACGATGAAATTGGTTATTTCTTCATGTATAATGATATAAACCAAATGATTAAATTGGTTATTTCTTCATGTATAATGATCAACTCGATACTCCCTAGCCCCCAACAGCCTTTTTTTTCATAACACTTTAACCAGAGTGACGGGAGAGCGGCATTTCAGAAAAGGTGCTTATCTCGGTGAGAAAAAGTGATTTCGGCAATAAAATTTAAAACGCGTGTAAAACATAAACCAAACGATGAAATTGGTTATTTCTTCATGTATAATGATCAACTCGATACTCCCTAGCCCCCAACAGCCTTTTTTTTCATAACACTTTAACCAGAGTGACGGGAGAGCGGCATTTCAGAAAACGTGCTTATCTCGGCGAGAAAAAGCGATTTCGGCAATAAAATTTAAAACGCGTGTAAAACATAAACCAAACGATGAAATTGGTTATTTCTTCATGTATAATGATCAACTCGATACTCCCTAGCCCCCAACAGCCTTTTTTTTCATAACACTTTAACCAGAGTGACGGGAGAGCGGCATTTCAGAAAACGTGCTTATCTCGGCGAGAAAAAGCGATTTCGGCAATAAAATTTAAAACGCGTGTAAAACATAAACCAAACGATGAAATTGGTTATTTCTTCATGTATAATGATATAAACCAAATGATGAAATTGGTTATTTCTTCATGTATAATGATCAACTCGATACTCCCTAGCCCCCAACAGCCTTTTTTTTCATAACACTTTAACCAGAGTGACGGGAGAGCGGCATTTCAGAAAACGTGCTTATCTCGGCGAGAAAAAGCGATTTCGGCAATAAAATTTAAAACGCGTGTAAAACATAAACCAAACGATGAAATTGGTTATTTCTTCATGTATAATGATCAACTCGATACTCCCTAGCCCCCAACAGCCTTTTTTTTCATAACACTTTAACCAGAGTGACGGGAGAGCGGCATTTCAGAAAACGTGCTTATCTCGGCGAGAAAAAGCGATTTCGGCAATAAAATTTAAAACGCGTGTAAAACATAAACCAAACGATGAAATTGGTTATTTCTTCATGTATAATGATATAAACCAAATGATGAAATTGGTTATTTCTTCATGTATAATGATCAACTCGATACTCCCTAGCCCCCAACAGCCTTTTTTTTCATAACACTTTAACCAGAGTGACGGGAGAGCGGCATTTCAGAAAACGTGCTTATCTCGGCGAGAAAAAGCGATTTCGGCAATAAAATTTAAAACGCGTGTAAAACATAAACCAAACGATGAAATTGGTTATTTCTTCATGTACAATGATCAACTCGATACTCCCTAGCCCCCAACAGCCTTTTTTTTCATAACACTTTAACCAGAGTGACGGGAGAGCGGCATTTCAGAAAACGTGCTTATCTCGGCGAGAAAAAGCGATTTCGGCAATAAAATTTAAAACGCGTGTAAAACATAAACCAAACGATGAAATTGGTTATTTCTTCATGTATAATGATCAACTCGATACTCCCTAGCCCCCAACAGCCTTTTTTTTCATAACACTTTAACCAGAGTGACGGGAGAGCGGCATTTCAGAAAACGTGCTTATCTCGGCGAGAAAAAGCGATTTCGGCAATAAAATTTAAAACGCGTGTAAAACATAAACCAAACGATGAAATTGGTTATTTCTTCATGTATAATGATCAACTCGATACTCCCTAGCCCCCAACAGCCTTTTTTTTCATAACACTTTAACCAGAGTGACGGGAGAGCGGCATTTCAGAAAACGTGCTTATCTCGGCGAGAAAAAGCGATTTCGGCAATAAAATTTAAAACGCGTGTAAAACATAAACCAAACGATGAAATTGGTTATTTCTTCATGTATAATGATCAACTCGATACTCCCTAGCCCCCAACAGCCTTTTTTTTCATAACACTTTAACCAGAGTGACGGGAGAGCGGCATTTCAGAAAACGTGCTTATCTCGGCGAGAAAAAGCGATTTCGGCAATAAAATTTAAAACGCGTGTAAAACATAAACCAAACGATGAAATTGGTTATTTCTTCATGTATAATGATCAACTCGATACTCCCTAGCCCCCAACAGCCTTTTTTTTCATAACACTTTAACCAGAGTGACGGGAGAGCGGCATTTCAGAAAACGTGCTTATCTCGGCGAGAAAAAGCGATTTCGGCAATAAAATTTAAAACGCGTGTAAAACATAAACCAAACGATGAAATTGGTTATTTCTTCATGTATAATGATCAACTCGATACTCCCTAGCCCCCAACAGCCTTTTTTTTCATAACACTTTAACCAGAGTGACGGGAGAGCGGCATTTCAGAAAACGTGCTTATCTCGGCGAGAAAAAGCGATTTCGGCAATAAAATTTAAAACGCGTGTAAAACATAAACCAAACGATGAAATTGGTTATTTCTTCATGTATAATGATCAACTCGATACTCCCTAGCCCCCAACAGCCTTTTTTTTCATAACACTTTAACCAGAGTGACGGGAGAGCGGCATTTCAGAAAACGTGCTTATCTCGGCGAGAAAAAGCGATTTCGGCAATAAAATTTAAAACGCGTGTAAAACATAAACCAAACGATGAAATTGGTTATTTCTTCATGTATAATGATCAACTCGATACTCCCTAGCCCCCAACAGCCTTTTTTTTCATAACACTTTAACCAGAGTGACGGGAGAGCGGCATTTCAGAAAACGTGCTTATCTCGGCGAGAAAAAGCGATTTCGGCAATAAAATTTAAAACGCGTGTAAAACATAAACCAAACGATGAAATTGGTTATTTCTTCATGTATAATGATCAACTCGATACTCCCTAGCCCCCAACAGCCTTTTTTTTCATAACACTTTAACCAGAGTGACGGGAGAGCGGCATTTCAGAAAACGTGCTTATCTCGGCGAAAAAAAGCGATTTCGGCAATAAAATTTAAAACGCGTGTAAAACATAAACCAAACGATGAAATTGGTTATTTCTTCATGTATAATGATCAACTCGAGTCGAGCTCCAGGGAGAGAGGCTGATTTTTCGCTTTTTGAGGCCGACCGACGAACCGGCGCAGGGCGGACTCAAAAGCCCGCAGAGCCGTAGGCACTTAGAAAAGTTTCGCCTTTGGCTGTGAGCTCCAGGGGGAGAGGCTGGTTTTGCGTTATTTTAGGCCGGCTGGAGAACCGGCGCGTGTCGGACGCACAATCCCCGCAGAGCCGTGGGCACTTAGAAAATTTTTGCCAAGTTGGCTCTGAGCGCCTGGTACCTAATATGGAAGTATAGAGGCCGACTTTCGGGCAAGATCATGCCGCGTTAGGCTTCCAGGACCCCGGCTAAGCAATTTTACCGGGCCGCCCGGTTCTTTTTTTGAACCAGCCCGGTTCTTTTTACACTTCCAGCTGGAGCTCAGCAGCGGCTTTTTGCGCAAGATCACGCCGGGTTAGGCTTCCAGGACCTCGGCTAAGCAATTCTACCGGGCCGCCCGGTTCTTTTTTTGAACCAGCCCGGTTCTTTTTACACTTCCAGCTGGAGCTCACAAGCGGCTTTTTGGACAAGATCACGCCGTGTTAGGCTTCCAGAGCCCCGGCTAAGCAATTTTACCGGCCCGCCCGGTTCTTTTTTTTAACCAGCCCGGTTCTTTTTACACTTCCAGCTGGAGCTCAGCAGCGGGTTTTTGGACAAGATCACGCCGTGTTAGGCTTCCAGAGCCCCGGCTAAGCAATTTTACAGGGTCGCCCGGTTCTTTTTTTTAACCAGCCCGGTTTTTTTTACACTTCCAGCTGGAGCTCAGCAGCGGCTTTTTGCACAGTATCACGCCGGGTTAGGCTTCCAGAGCCCCGGCTAAGCAATTTTACCGGGCCGCCCGGTTCTTTTTTTTAACCAGCCCGGTTCTTTTTACACTTCCAGCTGGAGCTCAGCAGCGGCTTTTTGGACAAGATCACGCCGTGTTAGGCTTCCAGAGCCCCGGCTAAGCAATTTTACCGGGCCGCCCGGTTCTTTTTTTGAACCAGCCCGGTTCTTTTTACACTTCCAGCTGGAGCTCAGCAGCGGCTTTTTGCGCAAGATCACGCCGGGTTAGGCTTCCAGGACCTCGGCTAAGCAATTCTACCGGGCCGCCCGGTTCTTTTTTTGAACCAGCCCGGTTCTTTTTACACTTCCAGCTGGAGCTCACGAGCGGCTTTTTGGACAAGATCACGCCGTGTTAGGCTTCCAGAGCCCCGGCTAAGCAATTTTACCGGCCCGCCCGGTTCTTTTTTTTAACCAGCCCGGTTCTTTTTACACTTCCAGCTGGAGCTCAGCAGCGGGTTTTTGGACAAGATCACGCCGTGTTAGGCTTCCAGAGCCCCGGCTAAGCAATTTTACAGGGTCGCCCGGTTCTTTTTTTTAACCAGCCCGGTTTTTTTTACACTTCCAGCTGGAGCTCAGCAGCGGCTTTTTGCACAGTATCACGCCGGGTTAGGCTTCCAGAGCCCCGGCTAAGCAATTTTACCGGGCCGCCCGGTTCTTTTTTTTAACCAGCCCGGTTCTTTTTACACTTCCAGCTGGAGCTCAGCAGCGGCTTTTTGGACAAGATCACGCCGTGTTAGGCTTCCAGAGCCCCGGCTAAGCAATTTTACCGGGTCGCCCGGTTCTTTTTTTTAACCAGCCCGGTTCTTTTTACACTTCCAGCTGGAGCTCAGCAGCGGCTTTTTGGACAAGATCACGCCGTGTTAGGCTTCCAGAGCCCCGGCTAAGCAATTTTACCGGGTCGCCCGGTTCTTTTTTTAACCAGCCCGGTTCTTTTTACACTTCCAGCTGGAGCTCAGCATCGTGTAAAACATAAACCAAACGATGAAATTGGTTATTTCTTCATGTATAATGATCAACTCGATACTCCCTAGCCCCCAACAGCCTTTTTTTTCATAACACTTTAACCAGAGTGACGGGAGAGCGGCATTTCAGAAAACGTGCTTATCTCGGCGAGAAAAAGCGATTTCGGCAATAAAATTTAAAACGCGTGTAAAACATAAACCAAACGATGAAATTGGTTATTTCTTCATGTATAATGATCAACTCGATACTCCCTAGCCCCCAACAGCCTTTTTTTTCATAACACTTTAACCAGAGTGACGGGAGAGCGGCATTTCAGAAAACGTGCTTATCTCGGCGAGAAAAAGCGATTTCGGCAATAAAATTTAAAACGCGTGTAAAACATAAACCAAACGATGAAATTGGTTATTTCTTCATGTATAATGATCAACTCGATACTCCCTAGCCCCCAACAGCCTTTTTTTTCATAACACTTTAACCAGAGTGACGGGAGAGCGGCATTTCAGAAAACGTGCTTATCTCGGCGGTAAAAAGCGATTTCGGCAATAAAATTTAAAACGCGTGTAAAACATAAACCAAACGATGAAATTGGTTATTTCTTCATGTATAATGATCAACTCGATACTCCCTAGCCCCCAACAGCCTTTTTTTTCATAACACTTTAACCAGAGTGACGGGAGAGCGGCATTTCAGAAAACGTGCTTATCTCGGCGAGAAAAAGCGATTTCGGCAATAAAATTTAAAACGCGTGTAAAACATAAACCAAACGATGAAATTGGTTATTTCTTCATGTATAATGATCAACTCGATACTCCCTAGCCCCCAACAGCCTTTTTTTTCATAACACTTTAACCAGAGTGACGGGAGAGCGGCATTTCAGAAAACGTGCTTATCTCGGCGAGAAAAAGCGATTTCGGCAATAAAATTTAAAACGCGTGTAAAACATAAACCAAACGATGAAATTGGTTATTTCTTCATGTATAATGATCAACTCGATACTCCCTAGCCCCCAACAGCCTTTTTTTTCATAACACTTTAACCAGAGTGACGGGAGAGCGGCATTTCAGAAAACGTGCTTATCTCGGCGAGAAAAAGCGATTTCGGCAATAAAATTTAAAACGCGTGTAAAACATAAACCAAACGATGAAATTGGTTATTTCTTCATGTATAATGATCAACTCGATACTCCCTAGCCCCCAACAGCCTTTTTTTTTTATAACACTTTAACCAGAGTGACGGGAGAGCGGCATTTCAGAAAACGTGCTTATCTCGGCGAGAAAAAGCGATTTCGGCAATAAAATTTAAAACGCGTGTAAAACATAAACCAAACGATGAAATTGGTTATTTCTTCATGTATAATGATCAACTCGATACTCCCTAGCCCCCAACAGCCTTTTTTTTCATAACACTTTAACCAGAGTGACGGGAGAGCGGCATTTCAGAAAACGTGCTTATCTCGGCGAGAAAAAGCGATTTCGGCAATACAATTTAAAACGCGTGTAAAACATAAACCAAACGATGAAATTGGTTATTTCTTCATGTATAATGATCAACTCGATACTCCCTAGCCCCCAACAGCCTTTTTTTTCATAACACTTTAACCAGAGTGACGGGAGAGCGGCATTTCAGAAAACGTGCTTATCTCGGTGAGAAAAAGCGATTTCGGCAATAAAATTTAAAACGCGTGTAAAACATAAACCAAACGATGAAATTGGTTATTTCTTCATGTATAATGATCAACTCGATACTCCCTAGCCCCCAAAAGCCTTTTTTTTCATAACACTTTAACCAGAGTGACGGGAGAGCGGCATTTCAGAAAACGTGCTTATCTCGGCGAGAAAAAGCGATTTCGGCAATAAAATTTAAAACGCGTGTAAAACATAAACCAAACGATGAAATTGGTTATTTCTTCATGTATAATGATCAACTCGATACTCCCTAGCCCCCAACAGCCTTTTTTTTCATAACACTTTAACCAGAGTGACGGGAGAGCGGCATTTCAGAAAACGTGCTTATCTCGGCGAGAAAAAGCGATTTCGGCAATAAAATTTAAAACGCGTGTAAAACATAAACCAAACGATGAAATTGGTTATTTCTTCATGTATAATGATATAAACCAAATGATTAAATTGGTTATTTCTTCATGTATAATGATCAACTCGATACTCCCTAGCTCCCAACAGCCTTTTTTTTCATAACACTTTAACCAGAGTGACGGGAGAGCGGCATTTCAGAAAAGGTGCTTATCTCGGTGAGAAAAAGTGATTTCGGCAATAAAATTTAAAACGCGTGTAAAACATAAACCAAACGATGAAATTGGTTATTTCTTCATGTATAATGATCAACTCGATACTCCCTAGCCCCCAACAGCCTTTTTTTTCATAACACTTTAACCAGAGTGACGGGAGAGCGGCATTTCAGAAAACGTGCTTATCTCGGCGAGAAAAAGCGATTTCGGCAATAAAATTTAAAACGCGTGTAAAACATAAACCAAACGATGAAATTGGTTATTTCTTCATGTATAATGATCAACTCGATACTCCCTAGCCCCCAACAGCCTTTTTTTTCATAACACTTTAACCAGAGTGACGGGAGAGCGGCATTTCAGAAAACGTGCTTATCTCGGCGAGAAAAAGCGATTTCGGCAATAAAATTTAAAACGCGTGTAAAACATAAACCAAACGATGAAATTGGTTATTTCTTCATGTATAATGATATAAACCAAATGATGAAATTGGTTATTTCTTCATGTATAATGATCAACTCGATACTCCCTAGCCCCCAACAGCCTTTTTTTTCATAACACTTTAACCAGAGTGACGGGAGAGCGGCATTTCAGAAAACGTGCTTATCTCGGCGAGAAAAAGCGATTTCGGCAATAAAATTTAAAACGCGTGTAAAACATAAACCAAACGATGAAATTGGTTATTTCTTCATGTACAATGATCAACTCGATACTCCCTAGCCCCCAACAGCCTTTTTTTTCATAACACTTTAACCAGAGTGACGGGAGAGCGGCATTTCAGAAAACGTGCTTATCTCGGCGAGAAAAAGCGATTTCGGCAATAAAATTTAAAACGCGTGTAAAACATAAACCAAACGATGAAATTGGTTATTTCTTCATGTATAATGATCAACTCGATACTCCCTAGCCCCCAACAGCCTTTTTTTTCATAACACTTTAACCAGAGTGACGGGAGAGCGGCATTTCAGAAAACGTGCTTATCTCGGCGAGAAAAAGCGATTTCGGCAATAAAATTTAAAACGCGTGTAAAACATAAACCAAACGATGAAATTGGTTATTTCTTCATGTATAATGATCAACTCGATACTCCCTAGCCCCCAACAGCCTTTTTTTTCATAACACTTTAACCAGAGTGACGGGAGAGCGGCATTTCAGAAAACGTGCTTATCTCGGCGAGAAAAAGCGATTTCGGCAATAAAATTTAAAACGCGTGTAAAACATAAACCAAACGATGAAATTGGTTATTTCTTCATGTATAATGATCAACTCGATACTCCCTAGCCCCCAACAGCCTTTTTTTTCATAACACTTTAACCAGAGTGACGGGAGAGCGGCATTTCAGAAAACGTGCTTATCTCGGCGAGAAAAAGCGATTTCGGCAATAAAATTTAAAACGCGTGTAAAACATAAACCAAACGATGAAATTGGTTATTTCTTCATGTATAATGATCAACTCGATACTCCCTAGCCCCCAACAGCCTTTTTTTTCATAACACTTTAACCAGAGTGACGGGAGAGCGGCATTTCAGAAAACGTGCTTATCTCGGCGAGAAAAAGCGATTTCGGCAATAAAATTTAAAACGCGTGTAAAACATAAACCAAACGATGAAATTGGTTATTTCTTCATGTATAATGATCAACTCGATACTCCCTAGCCCCCAACAGCCTTTTTTTTCATAACACTTTAACCAGAGTGACGGGAGAGCGGCATTTCAGAAAACGTGCTTATCTCGGCGAGAAAAAGCGATTTCGGCAATAAAATTTAAAACGCGTGTAAAACATAAACCAAACGATGAAATTGGTTATTTCTTCATGTATAATGATCAACTCGATACTCCCTAGCCCCCAACAGCCTTTTTTTTCATAACACTTTAACCAGAGTGACGGGAGAGCGGCATTTCAGAAAACGTGCTTATCTCGGCGAGAAAAAGCGATTTCGGCAATAAAATTTAAAACGCGTGTAAAACATAAACCAAACGATGAAATTGGTTATTTCTTCATGTATAATGATCAACTCGATACTCCCTAGCCCCCAACAGCCTTTTTTTTCATAACACTTTAACCAGAGTGACGGGAGAGCGGCATTTCAGAAAACGTGCTTATCTCGGCGAGAAAAAGCGATTTCGGCAATAAAATTTAAAACGCGTGTAAAACATAAACCAAACGATGAAATTGGTTATTTCTTCATGTATAATGATCAACTCGATACTCCCTAGCCCCCAACAGCCTTTTTTTTCATAACACTTTAACCAGAGTGACGGGAGAGCGGCATTTCAGAAAACGTGCTTATCTCGGCGAAAAAAAGCGATTTCGGCAATAAAATTTAAAACGCGTGTAAAACATAAACCAAACGATGAAATTGGTTATTTCTTCATGTATAATGATCAACTCGAGTCGAGCTCCAGGGAGAGAGGCTGATTTTTCGCTTTTTGAGGCCGACCGACGAACCGGCGCAGGGCGGACTCAAAAGCCCGCAGAGCCGTAGGCACTTAGAAAAGTTTCGCCTTTGGCTGTGAGCTCCAGGGGGAGAGGCTGGTTTTGCGTTATTTTAGGCCGGCTGGAGAACCGGCGCGTGTCGGACGCACAATCCCCGCAGAGCCGTGGGCACTTAGAAAATTTTTGCCAAGTTGGCTCTGAGCGCCTGGTACCTAATATGGAAGTATAGAGGCCGACTTTCGGGCAAGATCATGCCGCGTTAGGCTTCCAGGACCCCGGCTAAGCAATTTTACCGGGCCGCCCGGTTCTTTTTTTGAACCAGCCCGGTTCTTTTTACACTTCCAGCTGGAGCTCAGCAGCGGCTTTTTGCGCAAGATCACGCCGGGTTAGGCTTCCAGGACCTCGGCTAAGCAATTCTACCGGGCCGCCCGGTTCTTTTTTTGAACCAGCCCGGTTCTTTTTACACTTCCAGCTGGAGCTCACAAGCGGCTTTTTGGACAAGATCACGCCGTGTTAGGCTTCCAGAGCCCCGGCTAAGCAATTTTACCGGCCCGCCCGGTTCTTTTTTTTAACCAGCCCGGTTCTTTTTACACTTCCAGCTGGAGCTCAGCAGCGGGTTTTTGGACAAGATCACGCCGTGTTAGGCTTCCAGAGCCCCGGCTAAGCAATTTTACAGGGTCGCCCGGTTCTTTTTTTTAACCAGCCCGGTTTTTTTTACACTTCCAGCTGGAGCTCAGCAGCGGCTTTTTGCACAGTATCACGCCGGGTTAGGCTT
Source organism: Syngnathus leptorhynchus (assembly GCF_054491065.1). Lineage (NCBI taxonomy): Eukaryota > Metazoa > Chordata > Actinopteri > Syngnathiformes > Syngnathidae > Syngnathus > Syngnathus leptorhynchus. The sequence continues at coordinate 71,838 of NW_028232176.1, read as the reverse complement.
CCAGAGCCCCGGCTAAGCAATTTTACCGGGCCGCCCGGTTCTTTTTTTTAACCAGCCCGGTTCTTTTTACACTTCCAGCTGGAGCTCAGCAGCGGCTTTTTGGACAAGATCACGCCGTGTTAGGCTTCCAGAGCCCCGGCTAAGCAATTTTACCGGGCCGCCCGGTTCTTTTTTTGAACCAGCCCGGTTCTTTTTACACTTCCAGCTGGAGCTCAGCAGCGGCTTTTTGCGCAAGATCACGCCGGGTTAGGCTTCCAGGACCTCGGCTAAGCAATTCTACCGGGCCGCCCGGTTCTTTTTTTGAACCAGCCCGGTTCTTTTTACACTTCCAGCTGGAGCTCACGAGCGGCTTTTTGGACAAGATCACGCCGTGTTAGGCTTCCAGAGCCCCGGCTAAGCAATTTTACCGGCCCGCCCGGTTCTTTTTTTTAACCAGCCCGGTTCTTTTTACACTTCCAGCTGGAGCTCAGCAGCGGGTTTTTGGACAAGATCACGCCGTGTTAGGCTTCCAGAGCCCCGGCTAAGCAATTTTACAGGGTCGCCCGGTTCTTTTTTTTAACCAGCCCGGTTTTTTTTACACTTCCAGCTGGAGCTCAGCAGCGGCTTTTTGCACAGTATCACGCCGGGTTAGGCTTCCAGAGCCCCGGCTAAGCAATTTTACCGGGCCGCCCGGTTCTTTTTTTTAACCAGCCCGGTTCTTTTTACACTTCCAGCTGGAGCTCAGCAGCGGCTTTTTGGACAAGATCACGCCGTGTTAGGCTTCCAGAGCCCCGGCTAAGCAATTTTACCGGGTTGCCCGGTTCTTTTTTTTAACCAGCCCGGTTCTTTTTACACTTCCAGCTGGAGCTCAGCAGCGGCTTTTTGGACAAGATCACGCCGTGTTAGGCTTCCAGAGCCCCGGCTAAGCAATTTTACCGGGTCGCCCGGTTCTTTTTTTAACCAGCCCGGTTCTTTTTACACTTCCAGCTGGAGCTCAGCATCGTGTAAAACATAAACCAAACGATGAAATTGGTTATTTCTTCATGTATAATGATCAACTCGATACTCCCTAGCCCCCAACAGCCTTTTTTTTCATAACACTTTAACCAGAGTGACGGGAGAGCGGCATTTCAGAAAACGTGCTTATCTCGGCGAGAAAAAGCGATTTCGGCAATAAAATTTAAAACGCGTGTAAAACATAAACCAAACGATGAAATTGGTTATTTCTTCATGTATAATGATCAACTCGATACTCCCTAGCCCCCAACAGCCTTTTTTTTCATAACACTTTAACCAGAGTGACGGGAGAGCGGCATTTCAGAAAACGTGCTTATCTCGGCGAGAAAAAGCGATTTCGGCAATAAAATTTAAAACGCGTGTAAAACATAAACCAAACGATGAAATTGGTTATTTCTTCATGTATAATGATCAACTCGATACTCCCTAGCCCCCAACAGCCTTTTTTTTCATAACACTTTAACCAGAGTGACGGGAGAGCGGCATTTCAGAAAACGTGCTTATCTCGGCGGTAAAAAGCGATTTCGGCAATAAAATTTAAAACGCGTGTAAAACATAAACCAAACGATGAAATTGGTTATTTCTTCATGTATAATGATCAACTCGATACTCCCTAGCCCCCAACAGCCTTTTTTTTCATAACACTTTAACCAGAGTGACGGGAGAGCGGCATTTCAGAAAACGTGCTTATCTCGGCGAGAAAAAGCGATTTCGGCAATAAAATTTAAAACGCGTGTAAAACATAAACCAAACGATGAAATTGGTTATTTCTTCATGTATAATGATCAACTCGATACTCCCTAGCCCCCAACAGCCTTTTTTTTCATAACACTTTAACCAGAGTGACGGGAGAGCGGCATTTCAGAAAACGTGCTTATCTCGGCGAGAAAAAGCGATTTCGGCAATAAAATTTAAAACGCGTGTAAAACATAAACCAAACGATGAAATTGGTTATTTCTTCATGTATAATGATCAACTCGATACTCCCTAGCCCCCAACAGCCTTTTTTTCATAACACTTTAACCAGAGTGACGGGAGAGCGGCATTTCAGAAAACGTGCTTATCTCGGCGAGAAAAAGCGATTTCGGCAATAAAATTTAAAACGCGTGTAAAACATAAACCAAACGATGAAATTGGTTATTTCTTCATGTATAATGATCAACTCGAGTCGAGCTCCAGGGAGAGAGGCTGATTTTTCGCTTTTTGAGGCCGACCGACGAACCGGCGCAGGGCGGACTCAAAAGCCCGCAGAGCCGTAGGCACTTAGAAAAGTTTCGCCTTTGGCTGTGAGCTCCAGGGGGAGAGGCTGGTTTTGCGTTATTTTAGGCCGGCTGGAGAACCGGCGCGGGTCGGACGCACAATCCCCGCAGAGCCGTGGGCACTTAGAAAATTTTTGCCAAGTTGGCTCTGAGCGCCTGGTACCTAATATGGAAGTATAGAGGCCGACTTTCGGGCAAGATCACGCCGCGTTAGGCTTCCAGGACCCCGGCTAAGCAATTTTACCGGGCCGCCCGGTTCTTTTTTTGAACCAGCCCGGTTCTTTTTACACTTCCAGCTGGAGCTCAGCAGCGGCTTTTTGCGCAAGATCACGCCGGGTTAGGCTTCCAGGACCTCGACTAAGCAATTCTACCGGGCCGCCCGGTTCTTTTTTTGAACCAGCCCGGTTCTTTTTACACTTCCAGCTGGAGCTCACGAGCGGCTTTTTGGACAAGATCACGCCGTGTTAGGCTTCCAGAGCCCCGGCTAAGCAATTTTACCGGGTCGCCCGGTTCTTTTTTCAACCAGCCCGGTTCTTTTTACACTTCCAGCTGGAGCTCAGCATCGTGTAAAACATAAACCAAACGATGAAATTGGTTATTTCTTCATGTATAATGATCAACTCGATACTCCCTAGCCCCCAACAGCCTTTTTTTTCATGACACTTTAACCAGAGTGACGGGAGAGCGGCATTTCAGAAAACGTGCTTATCTCGGCGAGAAAAAGCGATTTCGGCAATAAAATTTAAAACGCGTGTAAAACATAAACCAAACGGTGAAATTGGTTATTTCTTCATGTATAATGATCAACTCGATACTCCCTAGCCCCCAACAGCCTTTTTTTTCATAACACTTTAACCAGAGTGACGGGAGAGCGGCATTTCAGAAAACGTGCTTATCTCGGCGAGAAAAAGCGATTTCGGCAATAAAATTTAAAACGCGTGTAAAACATGAACCAAACGATGAAATTGGTTATTTCTTCATGTATAATGATCAACTTGATACTCCCTAGCCCCCAACAGCCTTTTTTTTCATAACACTTTAACCAGAGTGACGGGAGAGCGGCATTTCAGAAAACGTGCTTATCTCGGCGAGAAAAAGCGATTTCGGCAACAAAATTTAAAACGCGTGTAAAACATAAACCAAACGATGAAATTGGTTATTTCTTCATGTATAATGATCAACTCGATACTCCCTAGCCCCCAACAGCCTTTTTTTTCATAACACTTTAACCAGAGTGACGGGAGAGCGGCATTTCAGAAAACGTGCTTATCTCGGCGAGAAAAAGCGATTTCGGCAATAAAATTTAAAACGCGTGTAAAACATAAACCAAACGATGAAATTGGTTATTTCTTCATGTATAATGATCAACTCGATACTCCCTAGCCCCCAACAGCCTTTTTTTTCATAACACTTTAACCAGAGTGACGGGAGAGCGGCATTTCAGAAAACGTGCTTATCTCGGCGAGAAAAAGCGATTTCGGCAATAAAATTTAAAACGCGTGTAAAACATAAACCAAACGATGAATTTGGTTATTTCTTCATGTATAATGATCAACTCGATACTCCCTAGCCCCCAACAGCCTTTTTTTTCATAACACTTTAACCAGAGTGACGGGAGAGCGGCATTTCAGAAAACGTGCTTATCTCGGCGAGAAAAAGCGATTTCGGCAATAAAATTTAAAACGCGTGTAAAACATAAACCAAACGGTGAAATTGGTTATTTCTTCATGTATAATGATCAACTCGATACTCCCTAGCCCCCAACAGCCTTTTTTTTCATAACACTTTAACCAGAGTGACGGGAGAGCGGCATTTCAGAAAACGTGCTTATCTCGGCGAGAAAAAGCGATTTCGGCAATAAAATTTAAAACGCGTGTAAAACATAAACCAAACGATGAAATTGGTTATTTCTTCATGTATAATGATCAACTCGATACTCCCTAGCCCCCTACAGCCTTTTTTTTCATAACACTTTAACCAGAGTGACGGGAGAGCGGCATTTCAGAAAACGTGCTTATCTCGGCGAGAAAAAGCGATTTCGGCAATAAAATTTAAAACGAGTGTAAAACATAAACCAAACGATGAAATTGGTTATTTCTTCATGTATAATGATCAACTCGATACTCCCTAGCCCCCAACAGCCTTTTTTTTCATAACACTTTAACCAGAGTGACGGGAGAGCGGCATTTCAGAAAACGTGCTTATCTCGGCGAGAAAAAGCGATTTCGGCAATAAAATTTAAAACGCGTGTAAAACATAAACCAAACGATGAAATTGGTTATTTCTTCATGTATAATGATCAACTCGATACTCCCTAGCCCCCAACAGCCTTTTTTTTCATAACACTTTAACCAGAGTGACGGGAGAGCGGCATTTCAGAAAACGTGCTTATCTCGGCGAGAAAAAGCGATTTCGGCAATAAAATTTAAAACGCGTGTAAAACATAAACCAAACGATGAAATTGGTTATTTCTTCATGTATAATGATCAACTCGATACTCCCTAGCCCCCAACAGCCTTTTTTTTCATAACACTTTAACCAGAGTGACGGGAGAGCGGCATTTCAGAAAACGTGCTTATCTCGGCGAGAAAAAGCGATTTCGGCAATAAAATTTAAAACGCGTGTAAAACATAAACCAAACGATGAAATTGGTTATTTCTTCATGTATAATGATCAACTCGATACTCCCTAGCCCCCAACAGCCTTTTTTTTCATAACACTTTAACCAGAGTGACGGGAGAGCGGCATTTCAGAAAACGTGCTTATTTCGGCGAGAAAAAGCGATTTCGGCAATAAAATTTAAAACGCGTGTAAAACATAAACCAAACGATGAAATTGGTTATTTCTTCATGTATAATGATCAACTCGATACTCCCTAGCCCCCAACAGCCTTTTTTTTCATAACACTTTAACCAGAGTGACGGGAGAGCGGCATTTCAGAAAACGTGCTTATCTCGGCGAGAAAAAGCGATTTCGGCAATAAAATTTAAAATGCGTGTAAAACATAAACCAAACGATGAAATTGGTTATTTCTTCATGTATAATGATCAACTCGATACTCCCTAGCCCCCAACAGCCTTTTTTTTCATAACACTTTAACCAGAGTGACGGGAGAGCGGCATTTCAGAAAACGTGCTTATCTCGGCGAGAAAAAGCGATTTCGGCAATAAAATTTAAAACGCGTGTAAAACATAAACCAAACGATGAAATTGGTTATTTCTTCATGTATAATGATCAACTCGATACTCCCTAGCCCCCAACAGCCTTTTTTTTCATAACACTTTAACCAGAGTGACGGGAGAGCGGCATTTCAGAAAACGTGCTTATCTCGGCGAGAAAAAGCGATTTCGGCAATAAAATTTAAAACGCGTGTAAAACATAAACCAAACGATGAAATAGGTTATTTCTTCATGTATAATGATCAACTCGATACTCCCTAGCCCCCAACAGCCTTTTTTTTCATAACACTTTAACCAGAGTGACGGGAGAGCGGCATTTCAGAAAACGTGCTTATCTCGGCGAGAAAAAGCGATTTCGGCAATAAAATTTAAAACGCGTGTAAAACATAAACCAAACGATGAAATTGGTTATTTCTTCATGTATAATGATCAACTCGATACTCCCTAGCCCCCAACAGCCTTTTTTTTCATAACACTTTAACCAGAGTGACGGGAGAGCGGCATTTCAGAAAACGTGCTTATCTCGGCGAGAAAAAGCGATTTCGGCAATAACATTTAAAACGCGTGTAAAACATAAACCAAACGATGAAATTGGTTATTTCTTCATGTATAATGATCAACTCGATACTCCCTAGCCCCCAACAGCCTTTTTTTTCATAACACTTTAACCAGAGTGACGGGAGAGCGGCATTTCAGAAAACGTGCTTATCTCGGCGAGAAAAAGCGATTTCGGCAATAAAATTTAAAACGCGTGTAAAACATAAACCAAACGATGAAATAGGTTATTTCTTCATGTATAATGATCAACTCGATACTCCCTAGCCCCCAACAGCCTTTTTTTTCATAACACTTTAACCAGAGTGACGGGAGAGCGGCATTTCAGAAAACGTGCTTATCTCGGCGAGAAAAAGCGATTTCGGCAATAAAATTTAAAACGCGTGTAAAACATAAACCAAACGATGAAATTGGTTATTTCTTCATGTATAATGATCAACTCGATACTCCCTAGCCCCCAACAGCCTTTTTTTTCATAACACTTTAACCAGAGTGACGGGAGAGCGGCATTTCCGAAAACGTGCCTATCTCGGCGAGAAAAAGCGATTTCGGCAATAACATTTAAAACGCGTGTAAAACATAAACCAAACGATGAAATTGGTTATTTCTTCATGTATAATGATCAACTCGATACTCCCTAGCCCCCAACAGCCTTTTTTTTCATAACACTTTAACCAGAGTGACGGGAGAGCGGCATTTCAGAAAACGTGCTTATCTCGGCGAGAAAAAGCGATTTCAGCAATAAAATTTAAAACACGTGTAAAACATAAACCAAACGATGAAATTGGTTATTTCTTCATGTATAATGATCAACTCGATACTCCCTAGCCCCCAACAGCCTTTTTTTTCATAACACTTTAACCAGAGTGACGGGAGAGCGGCATTTCAGAAAACGTGCTTATCTCGGCGAGAAAAAGCGATTTCGGCAATAAAATTTAAAACGCGTGTAAAACATAAACCAAACGATGAAATTGGTTATTTCTTCATGTATAATGATCAACTCGAGTCGAGCTCCAGGGAGAGAGGCTGATTTTTCGCTTTTTGAGGCCGACCGACGAACCGGCGCGGGGCGGACTCAAAAGCCCGCAGAGCCGTAGGCACTTAGAAAAGTTTCGCCTTTGGCTGTGAGCTCCAGGGGGAGAGGCTGGTTTTGCGTTATTTTAGGCCGGCTGGAGAACCGGCGCGGGTCGGACGCACAATCCCCGCAGAGCCGTGGGCACTTAGAAAATTTTTGCCAAGTTGGCTCTGAGCGCCTGGTACCTAATATGGAAGTATAGAGGCCGACTTTCGGGCAAGATCACGCCGCATTAGGCTTCCAGGACCCCGGCTAAGCAATTTTACCGGGCCGCCCGGTTCTTTTTTTGAACCAGCCCGGTTCTTTTTACACTTCCAGCTGGAGCTCAGCAGCGGCTTTTTGCGCAAGATCACGCCGGGTTAGGCTTCCAGGACCTCGGCTAAGCAATTCTACCGGGCCGCCCGGTTCTTTTTTTGAACCAGCCCGGTTCTTTTTACACTTCCAGCTGGAGCTCACGAGCGGCTTTTTGGACAAGATTACGCCGTGTTAGGCTTCCAGAGCCCCGGCTAAGCAATTTTACCGGCCCACCCGGTTCTTTTTTTTAACCAGCCCGGTTCTTTTTACACTTCCAGCTGGAGTTCAGCAGCGGGTTTTTGGACAAGATCACGCCGTGTTAGGCTTCCAGAGCCCCGGCTAAGCAATTTTACAGGGTCGCCCGGTTCTTTTTTTTAACCAGCCCGGTTTTTTTTACACTTCCAGCTGGAGCTCAGCAGCGGCTTTTTGCACAGTATCACGCCGGGTTAGGCTTCCAGAGCCCCGGCTAAGCAATTTTACCGGGCCGCCCGGTTCTTTTTTTTAACCAGCCCGGTTCTTTTTACACTTCCAGCTGGAGCTCAGCAGCGGCTTTTTGGACAAGATCACGCCGTGTTAGGCTTCCAGAGCCCCGGCTAAGCAATTTTACCGGGTCGCCCGGTTCTTTTTTTTAACCAGCCCGGTTCTTTTTACACTTCCAGCTGGAGCTCAGCAGCGGCTTTTTGGACAAGATCACGCCGTGTTAGGCTTCCAGAGCCCCGGCTAAGCAATTTTACCGGGTCGCCCGGTTCTTTTTTTAACCAGCCCGGTTCTTTTTACACTTCCAGCTGGAGCTCAGCATCGTGTAAAACATAAACCAAACGATGAAATTGGTTATTTCTTCATGTATAATGATCAACTCGATACTCCCTAGCCCCCAACAGCCTTTTTTTTCATAACACTTTAACCAGAGTGACGGGAGAGCGGCATTTCAGAAAACGTGCTTATCTCGGCGAGAAAAAGCGATTTCGGCAATAAAATTTAAAACGCGTGTAAAACATAAACCAAACGATGAAATTGGTTATTTCTTCATGTATAATGATCAACTCGATACTCCCTAGCCCCCAACAGCCTTTTTTTTCATAACACTTTAACCAGAGTGACGGGAGAGCGGCATTTCAGAAAACGTGCTTATCTCGGCGAGAAAAAGCGATTTCGGCAATAAAATTTAAAACGCGTGTAAAACATAAACCAAACGATGAAATTGGTTATTTCTTCATGTATAATGATCAACTCGATACTCCCTAGCCCCCAACAGCCTTTTTTTTCATAACACTTTAACCAGAGTGACGGGAGAGCGGCATTTCAGAAAACGTGCTTATCTCGGCGAGAAAAAGCGATTTCGGCAATAAAATTTAAAACGCGTGTAAAACATAAACCAAACGATGAAATTGGTTATTTCTTCATGTATAATGATCAAGTCGATACTCCCTAGCCCCCAACAGCCTTTTTTTTCATAACACTTTAACCAGAGTGACGGGAGAGCGGCATTTCAGAAAACGTGCTTATCTCGGCGAGAAAAAGCGATTTCGGCAATAAAATTTAAAACGCGTGTAAAACATAAACCAAACGATGAAATTGGTTATTTCTTCATGTATAATGATCAACTCGATACTCCCTAGCCCCCAACAGCCTTTTTTTTCATAACACTTTAACCAGAGTGACGGGAGAGCGGCATTTCAGAAAACGTGCTTATCTCGGCGAGAAAAAGCGATTTCGGCAATAAAATTTAAAACGCGTGTAAAACATAAACCAAACGATGAAATTGGTTATTTCTTCATGTATAATGATCAACTCGATACTCCCTAGCCCCCAACAGCCTTTTTTTTCATAACACTTTAACCAGAGTGACGGGAGAGCGGCATTTCAGAAAACGTGCTTATCTCGGCGAGAAAAAGCGATTTCGGCAATAAAATTTAAAACGCGTGTAAAACATAAACCAAACGATGAAATTGGTTATTTCTTCATGTATAATGATCAACTCGATACTCCCTAGCCCCCAACAGCCTTTTTTTTCATAACACTTTAACCAGAGTGACGGGAGAGCGGCATTTCAGAAAACGTGCTTATCTCGGCGAGAAAAAGCGATTTCGGCAATAAAATTTAAAACGCGTGTAAAACATAAACCAAACGATGAAATTGGTTATTTCTTCATGTATAATGATCAACTCGATACTCCCTAGCCCCCAACAGCCTTTTTTTTCATAACACTTTAACCAGAGTGACGGGAGAGCGGCATTTCAGAAAACGTGCTTATCTCGGCGAGAAAAAGCGATTTCGGCAATAAAATTTAAAACGCGTGTAAAACATAAACCAAACGATGAAATTGGTTATTTCTTCATGTATAATGATCAACTCGATACTCCCTAGCCCCCAACAGCCTTTTTTTTCATAACACTTTAACCAGAGTGACGGGAGAGCGGCATTTCAGAAAACGTGCTTATCTCGGCGAGAAAAAGCGATTTCGGCAATAAAATTTAAAACGCGTGTAAAACATAAACCAAACGATGAAATTGGTTATTTCTTCATGTATAATGATCAACTCGATACTCCCTAGCCCCCAACAGCCTTTTTTTTCATAACACTTTAACCAGAGTGACGGGAGAGCGGCATTTCAGAAAACGTGCTTATCTCGGCGAGAAAAAGCGATTTCGGCAATAAAATTTAAAACGCGTGTAAAACATAAACCAAACGATGAAATTGGTTATTTCTTCATGTATAATGATCAACTCGAGTCGAGCTCCAGGGAGAGAGGCTGATTTTTCGCTTTTTGAGGCCGACCGACAAACCGGCGCGGGGCGGACTCAAAAGCCCGCAGAGCCGTAGGCACTTAGAAAAGTTTCGCCTTTGGCTGTGAGCTCCAGGGGGAGAGGCTGGTTTTGCGTTATTTTAGGCCGGCTGGAGAACCGGCGCGGGTCGGACGCACAATCCCCGCAGAGCCGTGGGCACTTAGAAAATTTTTGCCAAGTTGGCTCTGAGCGCCTGGTACCTAATATGGAAGTATAGAGGCCGACTTTCGGGCAAGATCACGCCGCGTTAGGCTTCCAGGACCCCGGCTAAGCAATTTTACCGGGCCGCCCGGTTCTTTTTTTGAACCAGCCCGGTTCTTTTTACACTTCCAGCTGGAGCTCAGCAGCGGCTTTTTGCGCAAGATCACGCCGGGTTAGGCTTCCAGGACCTCGGCTAAGCAATTCTACCGGGCCGCCCGGTTCTTTTTTTGAACCAGCCCGGTTCTTTTTACACTTCCAGCTGGAGCTCACGAGCGGCTTTTTGGACAAGATCACGCCGTGTTAGGCTTCCAGAGCCCCGGCTAAGCAATTTTACCGGCCCGCCCGGTTCTTTTTTTTAACCAGCCCGGTTCTTTTTACACTTCCAGCTGGAGCTCAGCAGCGGGTTTTTGGACAAGATCACGCCGTGTTAGGCTTCCAGAGCCCCGGCTAAGCAATTTTACAGGGTCGCCCGGTTCTTTTTTTTAACCAGCCCGGTTTTTTTTACACTTCCAGCTGGAGCTCAGCAGCGGCTTTTTGCACAGTATCACGCCGGGTTAGGCTTCCAGAGCCCCGGCTAAGCAATTTTACCGGGCCGCCCGGTTCTTTTTTTTAACCAGCCCGGTTCTTTTTACACTTCCAGCTGGAGCTCAGCAGCGGCTTTTTGGACAAGATCACGCCGTGTTAGGCTTCCAGAGCCCCGGCTAAGCAATTTTACCGGGTCGCCCGGTTCTTTTTTTTAACCAGCCCGGTTCTTTTTACACTTCCAGCTGGAGCTCAGCAGCGGCTTTTTGGACAAGATCACGCCGTGTTAGGCTTCCAGAGCCCCGGCTAAGCAATTTTACCGGGTCGCCCGGTTCTTTTTTTAACCAGCCCGGTTCTTTTTACACTTCCAGCTGGAGCTCAGCATCGTGTAAAACATAAACCAAACGATGAAATTGGTTATTTCTTCATGTATAATGATCAACTCGATACTCCCTAGCCCCCAACAGCCTTTTTTTTCATAACACTTTAACCAGAGTGACGGGAGAGCGGCATTTCAGAAAACGTGCTTATCTCGGCGAGAAAAAGCGATTTCGGCAATAAAATTTAAAACGCGTGTAAAACATAAACCAAACGATGAAATTGGTTATTTCTTCATGTATAATGATCAACTCGATACTCCCTAGCCCCCAACAGCCTTTTTTTTCATAACACTTTAACCAGAGTGACGGGAGAGCGGCATTTCAGAAAACGTGCTTATCTCGGCGAGAAAAAGCGATTTCGGCAATAAAATTTAAAACGCGTGTAAAACATAAACCAAACGATGAAATTGGTTATTTCTTCATGTATAATGATCAACTCGATACTCCCTAGCCCCCAACAGCCTTTTTTTTCATAACACTTTAACCAGAGTGACGGGAGAGCGGCATTTCAGAAAACGTGCTTATCTCGGCGGTAAAAAGCGATTTCGGCAATAAAATTTAAAACGCGTGTAAAACATAAACCAAACGATGAAATTGGTTATTTCTTCATGTATAATGATCAACTCGATACTCCCTAGCCCCCAACAGCCTTTTTTTTCATAACACTTTAACCAGAGTGACGGGAGAGCGGCATTTCAGAAAACGTGCTTATCTCGGCGAGAAAAAGCGATTTCGGCAATAAAATTTAAAACGCGTGTAAAACATAAACCAAACGATGAAATTGGTAATTTCTTCATGTATAATGATCAACTCGATACTCCCTAGCCCCCAACAGCCTTTTTTTTCATAACACTTTAACCAGAGTGACGGGAGAGCGGCATTTCAGAAAACGTGCTTATCTCGGCGAGAAAAAGCGATTTCGGCAATAAAATTTAAAACGCGTGTAAAACATAAACCAAACGATGAAATTGGTTATTTCTTCATGTATAATGATCAACTCGATACTCCCTAGCCCCCAACAGCCTTTTTTTTCATAACACTTTAACCAGAGTGACGGGAGAGCGGCATTTCAGAAAACGTGCTTATCTCGGCGAGAAAAAGCGATTTCGGCAATAAAATTTAAAACGCGTGTAAAACATAAACCAAACGATGAAATTGGTTATTTCTTCATGTATAATAATCAACTCGATACTCCCTAGCCCCCAACAGCCTTTTTTTTCATAACACTTTAACCAGAGTGACGGGAGAGCGGCATTTCAGAAAACGTGCTTATCTCGGCGAGAAAAAGCGATTTCGGCAATAAAATTTAAAACGCGTGTAAAACATAAACCAAACGATGAAATTGGTTATTTCTTCATGTATAATGATCAACTCGATACTCCCTAGCCCCCAACAGCCTTTTTTTTCATAACACTTTAACCAGAGTGACGGGAGAGCGGCATTTCAGAAAACGTGCTTATCTCGGCGAGAAAAAGCGATTTCGGCAATAAAATTTAAAACGCGTGTAAAACATAAACCAAACGATGAAATTGGTTATTTCTTCATGTATAATGATCAACTCGATACTCCCTAGCCCCCAACAGCCTTTTTTTTCATAACACTTTAACCAGAGTGACGGGAGAGCGGCATTTCAGAAAACGTGCTTATCTCGGCGAGAAAAAGCGATTTCGGCAATAAAATTTAAAACGCGTGTAAAACATAAACCAAACGATGAAATTGGTTATTTCTTCATGTATAATGATCAACTCGATACTCCCTAGCCCCCAACAGCCTTTTTTTTCTTAACACTTTAACCAGAGTGACGGGAGAGCGGCATTTCAGAAAACGTGCTTATCTCGGCGAGAAAAAGCGATTTCGGCAATAAAATTTAAAACGCGTGTAAAACATAAACCAAACGATGAAATTGGTTATTTCTTCATGTATAATGATCAACTCGACACTCCCTAGCCCCCAACAGCCTTTTTTTTCATAACACTTTAACCAGAGTGACGGGAGAGCGGCATTTCAGAAAACGTGCTTATCTCGGCGAGAAAAAGCGATTTCGGCAATAAAATTTAAAACGCGTGTAAAACATAAACCAAACGATGAAATTGGTTATTTCTTCATGTATAATGATCAACTCGATACTCCCTAGCCCCCAACAGCCTTTTTTTTCATAACACTTTAACCAGAGTGACGGGAGAGCGGCATTTCAGAAAACGTGCTTATCTCGGCGAGAAAAAGCGATTTCGGCAATAAAATTTAAAACGCGTGTAAAACATAAACCAAACGATGAAATTGGTTATTTCTTCATGTATAATGATCAACTCGACACTCCCTAGCCCCCAACAGCCTTTTTTTTCATAACACTTTAACCAGAGTGACGGGAGAGCGGCATTTCAGAAAACGTGCTTATCTCGGCGAGAAAAAGCGATTTCGGCAATAAAATTTAAAACGCGTGTAAAACATAAACCAAACGATGAAATTGGTTATTTCTTCATGTATAATGATCAACTCGATACTCCCTAGCCCCCAACAGCCTTTTTTTTCATAACACTTTAACCAGAGTGACGGGAGAGCGGCATTTCAGAAAACGTGCTTATCTCGGCGAGAAAAAGCGATTTCGGCAATAAAATTTAAAACGCGTGTAAAACATAAACCAAACGATGAAATTGGTTATTTCTTCATGTATAATGATCAACTCGACACTCCCTAGCCCCCAACAGCCTTTTTTTTTCATAACACTTTAACCAGAGTGACGGGAGAGCGGCATTTCAGAAAACGTGCTTATCTCGGCGAGAAAAAGCGATTTCGGCAATAAAATTTAAAACGCGTGTAAAACATAAACCAAACGATGAAATTGGTTATTTCTTCATGTATAATGATCAACTCGATACTCCCTAGCCCCCAACAGCCTTTTTTTTCATAACACTTTAACCAGAGTGACGGGAGAGCGGCATTTCAGAAAACGTGCTTATCTCGGCGAGAAAAAGCGATTTCGGCAATAAAATTTAAAACGCGTGTAAAACATAAACCAAACGATGAAATTGGTTATTTCTTCATGTATAATGATCAACTCGAGTCGAGCTCCAGGGAGAGAGGCTGATTTTTCGCTTTTTGAGGCCGACCGACGAACCGGCGCGGGGCGGACTCAAAAGCCCGCAGAGCCGTAGGCACTTAGAAAAGTTTCGCCTTTGGCTGTGAGCTCCAGGGGGAGAGGCTGGTTTTGCGTTATTTTAGGCCGGCTGGAGAACCGGCGCGGGTCGGACGCACAATCCCCGCAGAGCCGTGGGCACTTAGAAAATTTTTGCCAAGTTGGCTCTGAGCGCCTGGTACCTAATATGGAAGTATAGAGGCCGACTTTCGGGCAAGATCACGCCGCATTAGGCTTCCAGGACCCCGGCTAAGCAATTTTACCGGGCCGCCCGGTTCTTTTTTTGAACCAGCCCGGTTCTTTTTACACTTCCAGCTGGAGCTCAGCAGCGGCTTTTTGCGCAAGATCACGCCGGGTTAGGCTTCCAGGACCTCGGCTAAGCAATTCTACCGGGCCGCCCGGTTCTTTTTTTGAACCAGCCCGGTTCTTTTTACACTTCCAGCTGGAGCTCACGAGCGGCTTTTTGGACAAGATCACGCCGTGTTAGGCTTCCAGAGCCCCGGCTAAGCAATTTTACCGGCCCACCCGGTTCTTTTTTTTAACCAGCCCGGTTCTTTTTACACTTCCAGCTGGAGTTCAGCAGCGGGTTTTTGGACAAGATCACGCCGTGTTAGGCTTCCAGAGCCCCGGCTAAGCAATTTTACAGGGTCGCCCGGTTCTTTTTTTTAACCAGCCCGGTTTTTTTTACACTTCCAGCTGGAGCTCAGCAGCGGCTTTTTGCACAGTATCACGCCGGGTTAGGCTTCCAGAGCCCCGGCTAAGCAATTTTACCGGGCCGCCCGGTTCTTTTTTTTAACCAGCCCGGTTCTTTTTACACTTCCAGCTGGAGCTCAGCAGCGGCTTTTTGGACAAGATCACGCCGTGTTAGGCTTCCAGAGCCCCGGCTAAGCAATTTTACCGGGTCGCCCGGTTCTTTTTTTTAACCAGCCCGGTTCTTTTTACACTTCCAGCTGGAGCTCAGCAGCGGCTTTTTGGACAAGATCACGCCGTGTTAGGCTTCCAGAGCCCCGGCTAAGCAATTTTACCGGGTCGCCCGGTTCTTTTTTTAACCAGCCCGGTTCTTTTTACACTTCCAGCTGGAGCTCAGCATCGTGTAAAACATAAACCAAACGATGAAATTGGTTATTTCTTCATGTATAATGATCAACTCGATACTCCCTAGCCCCCAACAGCCTTTTTTTTCATAACACTTTAACCAGAGTGACGGGAGAGCGGCATTTCAGAAAACGTGCTTATCTCGGCGAGAAAAAGCGATTTCGGCAATAAAATTTAAAACGCGTGTAAAACATAAACCAAACGATGAAATTGGTTATTTCTTCATGTATAATGATCAACTCGATACTCCCTAGCCCCCAACAGCCTTTTTTTTCATAACACTTTAACCAGAGTGACGGGAGAGCGGCATTTCAGAAAACGTGCTTATCTCGGCGAGAAAAAGCGATTTCGGCAATAAAATTTAAAACGCGTGTAAAACATAAACCAAACGATGAAATTGGTTATTTCTTCATGTATAATGATCAACTCGATACTCCCTAGCCCCCAACAGCCTTTTTTTTCATAACACTTTAACCAGAGTGACGGGAGAGCGGCATTTCAGAAAACGTGCTTATCTCGGCGGTAAAAAGCGATTTCGGCAATAAAATTTAAAACGCGTGTAAAACATAAACCAAACGATGAAATTGGTTATTTCTTCATGTATAATGATCAACTCGATACTCCCTAGCCCCCAACAGCCTTTTTTTTCATAACACTTTAACCAGAGTGACGGGAGAGCGGCATTTCAGAAAACGTGCTTATCTCGGCGAGAAAAAGCGATTTCGGCAATAAAATTTAAAACGCGTGTAAAACATAAACCAAACGATGAAATTGGTTATTTCTTCATGTATAATGATCAACTCGATACTCCCTAGCCCCCAACAGCCTTTTTTTTCATAACACTTTAACCAGAGTGACGGGAGAGCGGCATTTCAGAAAACGTGCTTATCTCGGCGAGAAAAAGCGATTTCGGCAATAAAATTTAAAACGCGTGTAAAACATAAACCAAACGATGAAATTGGTTATTTCTTCATGTATAATGATCAACTCGATACTCCCTAGCCCCCAACAGCCTTTTTTTTCATAACACTTTAACCAGAGTGACGGGAGAGCGGCATTTCAGAAAACGTGCTTATCTCGGCGAGAAAAAGCGATTTCGGCAATAAAATTTAAAACGCGTGTAAAACATAAACCAAACGATGAAATTGGTTATTTCTTCATGTATAATGATCAACTCGATACTCCCTAGCCCCCAACAGCCTTTTTTTTCATAACACTTTAACCAGAGTGACGGGAGAGCGGCATTTCAGAAAACGTGCTTATCTCGGCGAGAAAAAGCGATTTCGGCAATAAAATTTAAAACGCGTGTAAAACATAAACCAAACGATGAAATTGGTTATTTCTTCATGTATAATGATCAACTCGAGTCGAGCTCCAGGGAGAGAGGCTGATTTTTCGCTTTTTGAGGCCGACCGACGAACCGGCGCAGGGCGGACTCAAAAGCCCGCAGAGCCGTAGGCACTTAGAAAAGTTTCGCCTTTGGCTGTGAGCTCCAGGGGGAGAGGCTGGTTTTGCGTTATTTTAGGCCGGCTGGAGAACCGGCGCGGGTCGGACGCACAATCCCCGCAGAGCCGTGGGCACTTAGAAAATTTTTGCCAAGTTGGCTCTGAGCGCCTGGTACCTAATATGGAAGTATAGAGGCCGACTTTCGGGCAAGATCACGCCGCGTTAGGCTTCCAGGACCCCGGCTAAGCAATTTTACCGGGCCGCCCGGTTCTTTTTTTGAACCAGCCCGGTTCTTTTTACACTTCCAGCTGGAGCTCAGCAGCGGCTTTTTGCGCAAGATCACGCCGGGTTAGGCTTCCAGGACCTCGACTAAGCAATTCTACCGGGCCGCCCGGTTCTTTTTTTGAACCAGCCCGGTTCTTTTTACACTTCCAGCTGGAGCTCACGAGCGGCTTTTTGGACAAGATCACGCCGTGTTAGGCTTCCAGAGCCCCGGCTAAGCAATTTTACCGGGTCGCCCGGTTCTTTTTTCAACCAGCCCGGTTCTTTTTACACTTCCAGCTGGAGCTCAGCATCGTGTAAAACATAAACCAAACGATGAAATTGGTTATTTCTTCATGTATAATGATCAACTCGATACTCCCTAGCCCCCAACAGCCTTTTTTTTCATAACACTTTAACCAGAGTGACGGGAGAGCGGCATTTCAGAAAACGTGCTTATCTCGGCGAGAAAAAGCGATTTCGGCAATAAAATTTAAAACGCGTGTAAAACATAAACCAAACGGTGAAATTGGTTATTTCTTCATGTATAATGATCAACTCGATACTCCCTAGCCCCCAACAGCCTTTTTTTTCATAAAACTTTAACCAGAGTGACGGGAGAGCGGCATTTCAGAAAACGTGCTTATCTCGGCGAGAAAAAGCGATTTCGGCAATAAAATTTAAAACGCGTGTAAAACATGAACCAAACGATGAAATTGGTTATTTCTTCATGTATAATGATCAACTCGATACTCCCTAGCCCCCAACAGCCTTTTTTTTCATAACACTTTAACCAGAGTGACGGGAGAGCGGCATTTCAGAAAACGTGCTTATCTCGGCGAGAAAAAGCGATTTCGGCAATAAAATTTAAAACGCGTGTAAAACATAAACCAAACGATGAAATTGGTTATTTCTTCATGTATAATGATCAACTCGATACTCCCTAGCCCCCAACAGCCTTTTTTTTCATAACACTTTAACCAGAGTGACGGGAGAGCGGCATTTCAGAAAACGTGCTTATCTCGGCGAGAAAAAGCGATTTCGGCAATAAAATTTAAAACGCGTGTAAAACATAATCCAAACGATGAAATTGGTTATTTCTTCATGTATAATGATCAACTCGATACTCCCTAGCCCCCAACAGCCTTTTTTTTCATAACACTTTAACCAGAGTGACGGGAGAGCGGCATTTCAGAAAACGTGCTTATCTCGGCGAGAAAAAGCGATTTCGGCAATAAAATTTAAAACGCGTGTAAAACATAAACCAAACGATGAAATTGGTTATTTCTTCATGTATAATGATCAACTCGATACTCCCTAGCCCCCAACAGCCTTTTTTTTCATAACACTTTAACCAGAGTGACGGGAGAGCGGCATTTCAGAAAACGTGCTTATCTCGGCGAGAAAAAGCGATTTCGGCAATAAAATTTAAAACGCGTGTAAAACATAAACCAAACGATGAATTTGGTTATTTCTTCATGTATAATGATCAACTCGATACTCCCTAGCCCCCAACAGCCTTTTTTTTCATAACACTTTAACCAGAGTGACGGGAGAGCGGCATTTCAGAAAACGTGCTTATCTCGGCGAGAAAAAGCGATTTCGGCAATAAAATTTAAAACGCGTGTAAAACATAAACCAAACGATGAAATTGGTTATTTCTTCATGTATAATGATCAACTCGATACTCCCTAGCCCCCAACAGCCTTTTTTTTCATAACACTTTAACCAGAGTGACGGGAGAGCGGCATTTCAGAAAACGTGCTTATCTCGGCGAGAAAAAGCGATTTCGGCAATAAAATTTAAAACGCGTGTAAAACATAAACCAAACGATGAAATTGGTTATTTCTTCATGTATAATGATCAACTCGATACTCCCTAGCCCCCAACAGCCTTTTTTTTCATAACACTTTAACCAGAGTGACGGGAGAGCGGCATTTCAGAAAACGTGCTTATCTCGGCGAGAAAAAGCGATTTCGGCAATAAAATTTAAAACGCGTGTAAAACATAAACCAAACGATGAAATTGGTTATTTCTTCATGTATAATGATCAACTCGATACTCCCTAGCCCCCAACAGCCTTTTTTTTCATAACACTTTAACCAGAGTGACGGGAGAGCGGCATTTCAGAAAACGTGCTTATCTCGGCGAGAAAAAGCGATTTCGGCAATAAAATTTAAAACGCGTGTAAAACATAAACCAAACGATGAAATTGGTTATTTCTTCATGTATAATGATCAACTCGATACTCCCTAGCCCCCAACAGCCTTTTTTTTCATAACACTTTAACCAGAGTGACGGGAGAGCGGCATTTCAGAAAACGTGCTTATCTCGGCGAGAAAAAGCGATTTCGGCAATAAAATTTAAAACGCGTGTAAAACATAAACCAAACGATGAAATTGGTTATTTCTTCATGTATAATGATCAACTCGATACTCCCTAGCCCCCAACAGCCTTTTTTTTCATAACACTTTAACCAGAGTGACGGGAGAGCGGCATTTCAGAAAACGTGCTTATCTCGGCGAGAAAAAGCGATTTCGGCAATAAAATTTAAAACGCGTGTAAAACATAAACCAAACGATGAAATTGGTTATTTCTTCATGTATAATGATCAACTCGATACTCCCTAGCCCCCAACAGCCTTTTTTTTCATAACACTTTAACCAGAGTGACGGGAGAGCGGCATTTCAGAAAACGTGCTTATCTCGGCGAGAAAAAGCGATTTCGGCAATAAAATTTAAAACGCGTGTAAAACATAAACCAAACGATGAAATTGGTTATTTCTTCATGTATAATGATCAACTCGATACTCCCTAGCCCCCAACAGCCTTTTTTTTCATAACACTTTAACCAGAGTGACGGGAGAGCGGCATTTCAGAAAACGTGCTTATCTCGGCGAGAAAAAGCGATTTCGGCAATAAAATTTAAAACGCGTGTAAAACATAAACCAAACGATGAAATTGGTTATTTCTTCATGTATAATGATCAACTCGATACTCCCTAGCCCCCAACAGCCTTTTTTTTCATAACACTTTAACCAGAGTGACGGGAGAGCGGCATTTCAGAAAACGTGCTTATCTCGGCGAGAAAAAGCGATTTCGGCAATAAAATTTAAAACGCGTGTAAAACATAAACCAAACGATGAAATTGGTTATTTCTTCATGTATAATGATCAACTCGATACTCCCTAGCCCCCAACAGCCTTTTTTTTCATAACACTTTAACCAGAGTGACGGGAGAGCGGCATTTCAGAAAACGTGCTTATCTCGGCGAGAAAAAGCGATTTCGGCAATAAAATTTAAAACGCGTGTAAAACATAAACCAAACGATGAAATTGGTTATTTCTTCATGTATAATGATCAACTCGATACTCCCTAGCCCCCAACAGCCTTTTTTTTCATAACACTTTAACCAGAGTGACGGGAGAGCGGCATTTCAGAAAACGTGCTTATCTCGGCGAGAAAAAGCGATTTCGGCAATAAAATTTAAAACGCGTGTAAAACATAAACCAAACGATGAAATTGGTTATTTCTTCATGTATAATGATCAACTCGAGTCGAGCTCCAGGGAGAGAGGCTGATTTTTCGCTTTTTGAGGCCGACCGACAAACCGGCGCGGGGCGGACTCAAAAGCCCGCAGAGCCGTAGGCACTTAGAAAAGTTTCGCCTTTGGCTGTGAGCTCCAGGGGGAGAGGCTGGTTTTGCGTTATTTTAGGCCGGCTGGAGAACCGGCGCGGGTCGGACGCACAATCCCCGCAGAGCCGTGGGCACTTAGAAAATTTTTGCCAAGTTGGCTCTGAGCGCCTGGTACCTAATATGGAAGTATAGAGGCCGACTTTCGGGCAAGATCACGCCGCGTTAGGCTTCCAGGACCCCGGCTAAGCAATTTTACCGGGCCGCCCGGTTCTTTTTTTGAACCAGCCCGGTTCTTTTTACACTTCCAGCTGGAGCTCAGCAGCGGCTTTTTGCGCAAGATCACGCCGGGTTAGGCTTCCAGGACCTCGGCTAAGCAATTCTACCGGGCCGCCCGGTTCTTTTTTTGAACCAGCCCGGTTCTTTTTACACTTCCAGCTGGAGCTCACGAGCGGCTTTTTGGACAAGATCACGCCGTGTTAGGCTTCCAGAGCCCCGGCTAAGCAATTTTACCGGCCCGCCCGGTTCTTTTTTTTTAACCAGCCCGGTTCTTTTTACACTTCCAGCTGGAGCTCAGCAGCGGGTTTTTGGACAAGATCACGCCGTGTTAGGCTTCCAGAGCCCCGGCTAAGCAATTTTACAGGGTCGCCCGGTTCTTTTTTTTAACCAGCCCGGTTTTTTTTACACTTCCAGCTGGAGCTCAGCAGCGGCTTTTTGCACAGTATCACGCCGGGTTAGGCTTCCAGAGCCCCGGCTAAGCAATTTTACCGGGCCGCCCGGTTCTTTTTTTTAACCAGCCCGGTTCTTTTTACACTTCCAGCTGGAGCTCAGCAGCGGCTTTTTGGACAAGATCACGCCGTGTTAGGCTTCCAGAGCCCCGGCTAAGCAATTTTACCGGGTCGCCCGGTTCTTTTTTTTAACCAGCCCGGTTCTTTTTACACTTCCAGCTGGAGCTCAGCAGCGGCTTTTTGGACAAGATCACGCCGTGTTAGGCTTCCAGAGCCCCGGCTAAGCAATTTTACCGGGTCGCCCGGTTCTTTTTTTAACCAGCCCGGTTCTTTTTACACTTCCAGCTGGAGCTCAGCATCGTGTAAAACATAAACCAAACGATGAAATTGGTTATTTCTTCATGTATAATGATCAACTCGCTACTCCCTAGCCCCCAACAGCCTTTTTTTTCATAACACTTTAACCAGAGTGACGGGAGAGCGGCATTTCAGAAAATGTGCTTATCTCGGCGAGAAAAAGCGATTTCGGCAATAAAATTTAAAACGCGTGTAAAACATAAACCAAACGATGAAATTGGTTATTTCTTCATGTATAATGATCAACTCGATACTCCCTAGCCCCCAACAGCCTTTTTTTTCATAACACTTTAACCAGAGTGACGGGAGAGCGGCATTTCAGAAAACGTGCTTATCTCGGCGAGAAAAAGCGATTTCGGCAATAAAATTTAAAACGCGTGTAAAACATAAACCAAACGATGAAATTGGTTATTTCTTCATGTATAATGATCAACTCGATACTCCCTAGCCCCCAACAGCCTTTTTTTTTATAACACTTTAACCAGAGTGACGGGAGAGCGGCATTTCAGAAAACGTGCTTATCTCGGCGAGAAAAAGCGATTTCGGCAATAAAATTTAAAACGCGTGTAAAACATAAACCAAACGATGAAATTGGTTATTTCTTCATGTATAATGATCAACTCGATACTCCCTAGCCCCCAACAGCCTTTTTTTTCATAACACTTTAACCAGAGTGACGGGAGAGCGGCATTTCAGAAAACGTGCTTATCTCGGCGAGAAAAAGCGATTTCGGCAATAAAATTTAAAACGCGTGTAAAACATAAACCAAACGATGAAATTGGTTATTTCTTCATGTATAATGATCAACTCGATACTCCCTAGCCCCCAACAGCCTTTTTTTTCATAACACTTTAACCAGAGTGACGGGAGAGCGGCATTTCAGAAAACGTGCTTATCTCGGCGAGAAAAAGCGATTTCGGCAATAAAATTTAAAACGCGTGTAAAACATAAACCAAACGATGAAATTGGTTATTTCTTCATGTATAATGATCAACTCGATACTCCCTAGCCCCCAACAGCCTTTTTTTTCATAACACTTTAACCAGAGTGACGGGAGAGCGGCATTTCAGAAAACGTGCTTATCTCGGCGAGAAAAAGCGATTTCGGCAATAAAATTTAAAACGCGTGTAAAACATAAACCAAACGATGAAATTGGTTATTTCTTCATGTATAATGATCAACTCGATACTCCCTAGCCCCCAACAGCCTTTTTTTTCATAACACTTTAACCAGAGTGACGGGAGAGCGGCATTTCAGAAAACGTGCTTATCTCGGCGAGAAAAAGCGATTTCGGCAATAAAATTTAAAACGCGTGTAAAACATAAACCAAACGATGAAATTGGTTATTTCTTCATGTATAATGATCAACTCGATACTCCCTAGCCCCCAACAGCCTTTTTTTTCATAACACTTTAACCAGAGTGACGGGAGAGCGGCATTTCAGAAAACGTGCTTATCTCGGCGAGAAAAAGCGATTTCGGCAATAAAATTTAAAACGCGTGTAAAACATAAACCAAACGATGAAATTGGTTATTTCTTCATGTATAATGATCAACTCGATACTCCCTAGCCCCCAACAGCCTTTTTTTTCATAACACTTTAACCAGAGTGACGGGAGAGCGGCATTTCAGAAAACGTGCTTATCTCGGCGAGAAAAAGCGATTTCGGCAATAAAATTTAAAACGCGTGTAAAACATAAACCAAACGATGAAATTGGTTATTTCTTCATGTATAATGATCAACTCGATACTCCCTAGCCCCCAACAGCCTTTTTTTTCATAACACTTTAACCAGAGTGACGGGAGAGCGGCATTTCAGAAAACGTGCTTATCTCGGCGAGAAAAAGCGATTTCGGCAATAAAATTTAAAACGCGTGTAAAACATAAACCAAACGATGAAATTGGTTATTTCTTCATGTATAATGATCAACTCGATACTCCCTAGCCCCCAACAGCCTTTTTTTTCATAACACTTTAACCAGAGTGACGGGAGAGCGGCATTTCAGAAAACGTGCTTATCTCGGCGAGAAAAAGCGATTTCGGCAATAAAATTTAAAACGCGTGTAAAACATAAACCAAACGATGAAATTGGTTATTTCTTCATGTATAATGATCAACTCGATACTCCCTAGCCCCCAACAGCCTTTTTTTTCATAACACTTTAACCAGAGTGACGGGAGAGCGGCATTTCAGAAAACGTGCTTATCTCGGCGAGAAAAAGCGATTTCGGCAATAAAATTTAAAACGCGTGTAAAACATAAACCAAACGATGAAATTGGTTATTTCTTCATGTATAATGATCAACTCGATACTCCCTAGCCCCCAACAGCCTTTTTTTTCATAACACTTTAACCAGAGTGACGGGAGAGCGGCATTTCAGAAAACGTGCTTATCTCGGCGAGAAAAAGCGATTTCGGCAATAAAATTTAAAACGCGTGTAAAACATAAACCAAACGATGAAATTGGTTATTTCTTCATGTATAATGATCAACTCGATACTCCCTAGCCCCCAACAGCCTTTTTTTTCATAACACTTTAACCAGAGTGACGGGAGAGCGGCATTTCAGAAAACGTGCTTATCTCGGCGAGAAAAAGCGATTTCGGCAATAAAATTTAAAACGCGTGTAAAACATAAACCAAACGATGAAATTGGTTATTTCTTCATGTATAATGATCAACTCGATACTCCCTAGCCCCCAACAGCCTTTTTTTTCATAACACTTTAACCAGAGTGACGGGAGAGCGGCATTTCAGAAAACGTGCTTATCTCGGCGAGAAAAAGCGATTTCGGCAATAAAATTTAAAACGCGTGTAAAACATAAACCAAACGATGAAATTGGTTATTTCTTCATGTATAATGATCAACTCGATACTCCCTAGCCCCCAACAGCCTTTTTTTTCATAACACTTTAACCAGAGTGACGGGAGAGCGGCATTTCAGAAAACGTGCTTATCTCGGCGAGAAAAAGCGATTTCGGCAATAAAATTTAAAACGCGTGTAAAACATAAACCAAACGATGAAATTGGTTATTTCTTCATGTATAATGATCAACTCGATACTCCCTAGCCCCCAACAGCCTTTTTTTTCATAAAACTTTAACCAGAGTGACGGGAGAGCGGCATTTCAGAAAACGTGCTTATCTCGGCGAGAAAAAGCGATTTCGGCAATAAAATTTAAAACGCGTGTAAAACATAAACCAAACGATGAAATTGGTTATTTCTTCATGTATAATGATCAACTCGATACTCCCTAGCCCCCAACAGCCTTTTTTTTCATAACACTTTAACCAGAGTGACGGGAGAGCGGCATTTCAGAAAACGTGCTTATCTCGGCGAGAAAAAGCGATTTCGGCAATAAAATTTAAAACGCGTGTAAAACATAAACCAAACGATGAAATTGGTTATTTCTTCATGTATAATGATCAACTCGAGTCGAGCTCCAGGGAGAGAGGCTGATTTTTCGCTTTTTGAGGCCGACCGACGAACCGGCGCGGGGCGGACTCAAAAGCCCGCAGAGCCGTAGGCACTTAGAAAAGTTTCGCCTTTGGCTGTGAGCTCCAGGGGGAGAGGCTGGTTTTGCGTTATTTTAGGCCGGCTGGAGAACCGGCGCGGGTCGGACGCACAATCCCCGCAGAGCCGTGGGCACTTAGAAAATTTTTGCCAAGTTGGCTCTGAGCGCCTGGTACCTAATATGGAAGTATAGAGGCCGACTTTCGGGCAAGATCACGCCGCGTTAGGCTTCCAAGACCCCGGCTAAGCAATTTTACCGGGCCGCCCGGTTCTTTTTTTGAACCAGCCCGGTTCTTTTTACACTTCCAGCTGGAGCTCAGCAGCGGCTTTTTGCGCAAGATCACGCCGGGTTAGGCTTCCAGGACCTCGGCTAAGCAATTCTACCGGGCCGCCCGGTTCTTTTTTTGAACCAGCCCGGTTCTTTTTACACTTCCAGCTGGAGCTCACGAGCGGCTTTTTGGACAAGATCACGCCGTGTTAGGCTTCCAGAGCCCCGGCTAAGCAATTTTACCGGCCCGCCCGGTTCTTTTTTTTAACCAGCCCGGTTCTTTTTACACTTCCAGCTGGAGCTCAGCAGCGGGTTTTTGGACAAGATCACGCCGTGTTAGGCTTCCAGAGCCCCGGCTAAGCAATTTTACAGGGTCGCCCGGTTCTTTTTTTTAACCAGCCCGGTTTTTTTTACACTTCCAGCTGGAGCTCAGCAGCGGCTTTTTGCACAGTATCACGCCGGGTTAGGCTTCCAGAGCCCCGGCTAAGCAATTTTACCGGGCCGCCCGGTTCTTTTTTTTAACCAGCCCGGTTCTTTTTACACTTCCAGCTGGAGCTCAGCAGCGGCTTTTTGGACAAGATCACGCCGTGTTAGGCTTCCAGAGCCCCGGCTAAGCAATTTTACCGGGTCGCCCGGTTCTTTTTTTTAACCAGCCCGGTTCTTTTTACACTTCCAGCTGGAGCTCAGCAGCGGCTTTTTGGACAAGATCACGCCGTGTTAGGCTTCCAGAGCCCCGGCTAAGCAATTTTACCGGGTCGCCCGGTTCTTTTTTTAACCAGCCCGGTTCTTTTTACACTTCCAGCTGGAGCTCAGCATCGTGTAAAACATAAACCAAACGATGAAATTGGTTATTTCTTCATGTATAATGATCAACTCGATACTCCCTAGCCCCCAACAGCCTTTTTTTTCATAACACTTTAACCAGAGTGACGGGAGAGCGGCATTTCAGAAAACGTGCTTATCTCGGCGAGAAAAAGCGATTTCGGCAATAAAATTTAAAACGCGTGTAAAACATAAACCAAACGATGAAATTGGTTATTTCTTCATGTATAATGATCAACTCGATACTCCCTAGCCCCCAACAGCCTTTTTTTTCATAACACTTTAACCAGAGTGACGGGAGAGCGGCATTTCAGAAAACGTGCTTATCTCGGCGAGAAAAAGCGATTTCGGCAATAAAATTTAAAACGCGTGTAAAACATAAACCAAACGATGAAATTGGTTATTTCTTCATGTATAATGATCAACTCGATACTCCCTAGCCCCCAACAGCCTTTTTTTTCATAACACTTTAACCAGAGTGACGGGAGAGCGGCATTTCAGAAAACGTGCTTATCTCGGCGAGAAAAAGCGATTTCGGCAATAAAATTTAAAACGCGTGTAAAACATAAACCAAACGATGAAATTGGTTATTTCTTCATGTATAATGATCAACTCGATACTCCCTAGCCCCCAACAGCCTTTTTTTTCATAACACTTTAACCAGAGTGACGGGAGAGCGGCATTTCAGAAAACGTGCTTATCTCGGCGAGAAAAAGCGATTTCGGCAATAAAATTTAAAACGCGTGTAAAACATAAACCAAACGATGAAATTGGTTATTTCTTCATGTATAATGATCAACTCGATACTCCCTAGCCCCCAACAGCCTTTTTTTTCATAACACTTTAACCAGAGTGACGGGAGAGCGGCATTTCAGAAAACGTGCTTATCTCGGCGAGAAAAAGCGATTTCGGCAATAAAATTTAAAACGCGTGTAAAACATAAACCAAACGATGAAATTGGTTATTTCTTCATGTATAATGATCAACTCGATACTCCCTAGCCCCCAACAGCCTTTTTTTTCATAACACTTTAACCAGAGTGACGGGAGAGCGGCATTTCAGAAAACGTGCTTATCTCGGCGAGAAAAAGCGATTTCGGCAATAAAATTTAAAACGCGTGTAAAACATAAACCAAACGATGAAATTGGTTATTTCTTCATGTATAATGATCAACTCGATACTCCCTAGCCCCCAACAGCCTTTTTTTTCATAACACTTTAACCAGAGTGACGGGAGAGCGGCATTTCAGAAAACGTGCTTATCTCGGCGAGAAAAAGCGATTTCGGCAATAAAATTTAAAACGCGTGTAAAACATAAACCAAACGATGAAATTGGTTATTTCTTCATGTATAATGATCAACTCGATACTCCCTAGCCCCCAACAGCCTTTTTTTTCATAACACTTTAACCAGAGTGACGGGAGAGCGGCATTTCAGAAAACGTGCTTATCTCGGCGAGAAAAAGCGATTTCGGCAATAAAATTTAAAACGCGTGTAAAACATAAACCAAACGATGAAATTGGTTATTTCTTCATGTATAATGATCAACTCGATACTCCCTAGCCCCCAACAGCCTTTTTTTTCATAACACTTTAACCAGAGTGACGGGAGAGCGGCATTTCAGAAAACGTGCTTATCTCGGCGAGAAAAAGCGATTTCGGCAATAAAATTTAAAACGCGTGTAAAACATAAACCAAACGATGAAATTGGTTATTTCTTCATGTATAATGATCAACTCGATACTCCCTAGCCCCCAACAGCCTTTTTTTTCATAACACTTTAACCAGAGTGACGGGAGAGCGGCATTTCAGAAAACGTGCTTATCTCGGCGAGAAAAAGCGATTTCGGCAATAAAATTTAAAACGCGTGTAAAACATAAACCAAACGATGAAATTGGTTATTTCTTCATGTATAATGATCAACTCGATACTCCCTAGCCCCCAACAGCCTTTTTTTTCATAACACTTTAACCAGAGTGACGGGAGAGCGGCATTTCAGAAAACGTGCTTATCTCGGCGAGAAAAAGCGATTTCGGCAATAAAATTTAAAACGCGTGTAAAACATAAACCAAACGATGAAATTGGTTATTTCTTCATGTATAATGATCAACTCGATACTCCCTAGCCCCCAACAGCCTTTTTTTTCATAACACTTTAACCAGAGTGACGGGAGAGCGGCATTTCAGAAAACGTGCTCTATCTCGGCGAGAAAAAGCGATTTCGGCAATAAAATTTAAAACGCGTGTAAAACATAAACCAAACGATGAAATTGGTTATTTCTTCATGTATAATGATCAACTCGATACTCCCTAGCCCCCAACAGCCTTTTTTTTCATAACACTTTAACCAGAGTGACGGGAGAGCGGCATTTCAGAAAACGTGCTTATCTCGGCGAGAAAAAGCGATTTCGGCAATAAAATTTAAAACGCGTGTAAAACATAAACCAAACGATGAAATTGGTTATTTCTTCATGTATAATGATCAACTCGATACTCCCTAGCCCCCAACAGCCTTTTTTTTCATAACACTTTAACCAGAGTGACGGGAGAGCGGCATTTCAGAAAACGTGCTTATCTCGGCGAGAAAAAGCGATTTCGGCAATAAAATTTAAAACGCGTGTAAAACATAAACCAAACGATGAAATTGGTTATTTCTTCATGTATAATGATCAACTCGATACTCCCTAGCCCCCAACAGCCTTTTTTTTCATAACACTTTAACCAGAGTGACGGGAGAGCGGCATTTCAGAAAACGTGCTTATCTCGGCGAGAAAAAGCGATTTCGGCAATAAAATTTAAAACGCGTGTAAAACATAAACCAAACGATGAAATTGGTTATTTCTTCATGTATAATGATCAACTCGATACTCCCTAGCCCCCAACAGCCTTTTTTTTCATAACACTTTAACCAGAGTGACGGGAGAGCGGCATTTCAGAAAACGTGCTTATCTCGGCGAGAAAAAGCGATTTCGGCAATAAAATTTAAAACGCGTGTAAAACATAAACCAAACGATGAAATTGGTTATTTCTTCATGTATAATGATCAACTCGATACTCCCTAGCCCCCAACAGCCTTTTTTTTCATAACACTTTAACCAGAGTGACGGGAGAGCGGCATTTCAGAAAACGTGCTTATCTCGGCGAGAAAAAGCGATTTCGGCAATAAAATTTAAAACGCGTGTAAAACATAAACCAAACGATGAAATTGGTTATTTCTTCATGTATAATGATCAACTCGATACTCCCTAGCCCCCAACAGCCTTTTTTTTCATAACACTTTAACCAGAGTGACGGGAGAGCGGCATTTCAGAAAACGTGCTTATCTCGGCGAGAAAAAGCGATTTCGGCAATAAAATTTAAAACGCGTGTAAAACATAAACCAAACGATGAAATTGGTTATTACTTCATGTATAATGATCAACTCGATACTCCCTAGCCCCCAACAGCCTTTTTTTTCATAACACTTTAACCAGAGTGACGGGAGAGCGGCATTTCAGAAAACGTGCTTATCTCGGCGAGAAAAAGCGATTTCGGCAATAAAATTTAAAACGCGTGTAAAACATAAACCAAACGATGAAATTGGTTATTTCTTCATGTATAATGATCAACTCGATACTCCCTAGCCCCCAACAGCCTTTTTTTTCATAACACTTTAACCAGAGTGACGGGAGAGCGGCATTTCAGAAAACGTGCTTATCTCGGCGAGAAAAAGCGATTTCGGCAATAAAATTTAAAACGCGTGTAAAACATAAACCAAACGATGAAATTGGTTATTTCTTCATGTATAATGATCAACTCGATACTCCCTAGCCCCCAACAGCCTTTTTTTTCATAACACTTTAACCAGAGTGACGGGAGAGCGGCATTTCAGAAAACGTGCTTATCTCGGCGAGAAAAAGCGATTTCGGCAATAAAATTTAAAACGCGTGTAAAACATAAACCAAACGATGAAATTGGTTATTTCTTCATGTATAATGATCAACTCGATACTCCCTAGCCCCCAACAGCCTTTTTTTTCATAACACTTTAACCAGAGTGACGGGAGAGCGGCATTTCAGAAAACGTGCTTATCTCGGCGAGAAAAAGCGATTTCGGCAATAAAATTTAAAACGCGTGTAAAACATAAACCAAACGATGAAATTGGTTATTTCTTCATGTATAATGATCAACTCGATAATTCCTAGCCCCCAACAGCCTTTTTTTTCATAACACTTTAACCAGAGTGACGGGAGAGCGGCATTTCAGAAAACGTGCTTATCTCGGCGAGAAAAAGCGATTTCGGCAATAAAATTTAAAACGCGTGTAAAACATAAACCAAACGATGAAATTGGTTATTTCTTCATGTATAATGATCAACTCGATACTCCCTAGCCCCCAACAGCCTTTTTTTTTCATAACACTTTAACCAGAGTGACGGGAGAGCGGCATTTCAGAAAACGTGCTTATCTCGGCGAGAAAAAGCGATTTCGGCAATAAAATTTAAAACGCGTGTAAAACATAAACCAAACGATGAAATTGGTTATTTCTTCATGTATAATGATCAACTCGATACTCCCTAGCCCCCAACAGCCTTTTTTTTCATAACACTTTAACCAGAGTGACGGGAGAGCGGCATTTCAGAAAACGTGCTTATCTTGGCGAGAAAAAGCGATTTCGGCAATAAAATTTAAAACGCGTGTAAAACATGAACCAAACGATGAAATTGGGTTTTTCTTCATGTATAATGATCAACTCGATACTCCCTAGCCCCCAACAGCCTTTTTTTTCATAACACTTTAACCAGAGTGACGGGAGAGCGGCATTTCAGAAAACGTGCTCATCTCGGCAGGAAAAAGCGATTTCGGCAATAAAATTTAAAACGCGTGTAAAACATAAACCAAACGATGAAATTGGTTATTTCTTCATGTATAATGATCAACTCGATACTCCCTAGCCCCCAACAGCCTTTTTTTTCATAACACTTTAACCAGAGTGACGGGAGAGCGGCATTTCAGAAAACGTGCTTATCTCGGCGAGAAAAAGCGATTTCGGCAATAAAATTTAAAACGCGTGTAAAACATAAACCAAACGATGAAATTGGTTATTTCTTCATGTATAATGATCAACTCGATACTCCCTAGCCCCCAACAGCCTTTTTTTTCATAACACTTTAACCAGAGTGACGGGAGAGCGGCATTTCAGAAAACGTGCTTATCTCGGCGAGAAAAAGCGATTTCGGCAATAAAATTTAAAACGCGTGTAAAACATAAACCAAACGATGAAATTGGTTATTTCTTCATGTATAATGATCAACTCGATACTCCCTAGCCCCCAACAGCCTTTTTTTTCATAACACTTTAACCAGAGTGACGGGAGAGCGGCATTTCAGAAAACGTGCTTATCTCGGCGAGAAAAAGCGATTTCGGCAATAAAATTTAAAACGCGTGTAAAACATAAACCAAACGATGAAATTGGTTATTTCTTCATGTATAATGATCAACTCGATACTCCCTAGCCCCCAACAGCCTTTTTTTTCATAACACTTTAACCAGAGTGACGGGAGAGCGGCATTTCAGAAAACGTGCTTATCTCGGCGAGAAAAAGCGATTTCGGCAATAAAATTTAAAACGCGTGTAAAACATAAACCAAACGATGAAATTGGTTATTTCTTCATGTATAATGATCAACTCGATACTCCCTAGCCCCCAACAGCCTTTTTTTCATAACACTTTAACCAGAGTGACGGGAGAGCGGCATTTCAGAAAACGTGCTTATCTCGGCGAGAAAAAGCGATTTCGGCAATAAAATTTAAAACGCGTGTAAAACATAAACCAAACGATGAAATTGGTTATTTCTTCATGTATAATGATCAACTCGATACTCCCTAGCCCCCAACAGCCTTTTTTTTCATAACACTTTAACCAGAGTGACGGGAGAGCGGCATTTCAGAAAACGTGCTTATCTCGGCGAGAAAAAGCGATTTCGGCAATAAAATTTAAAACGCGTGTAAAACATAAACCAAACGATGAAATTGGTTATTTCTTCATGTATAATGATCAACTCGATACTCCCTAGCCCCCAACAGCCTTTTTTTTCATAACACTTTAACCAGAGTGACGGGAGAGCGGCATTTCAGAAAACGTGCTTATCTCGGCGAGAAAAAGCGATTTCGGCAATAAAATTTAAAACGCGTGTAAAACATAAACCAAACGATGAAATTGGTTATTTCTTCATGTATAATGATCAACTCGATACTCCCTAGCCCCCAACAGCCTTTTTTTTCATAACACTTTAACCAGAGTGACGGGAGAGCGGCATTTCAGAAAACGTGCTTATCTCGGCGAGAAAAAGCGATTTCGGCAATAAAATTTAAAACGCGTGTAAAACATAAACCAAACGATGAAATTGGTTATTTCTTCATGTATAATGATCAACTCGATACTCCCTAGCCCCCAACAGCCTTTTTTTTCATAACACTTTAACCAGAGTGACGGGAGAGCGGCATTTCAGAAAACGTGCTTATCTCGGCGAGAAAAAGCGATTTCGGCAATAAAATTTAAAACGCGTGTAAAACATAAACCAAACGATGAAATTGGTTATTTCTTCATGTATAATGATCAACTCGATACTCCCTAGCCCCCAACAGCCTTTTTTTTCATAACACTTTAACCAGAGTGACGGGAGAGCGGCATTTCAGAAAACGTGCTTATCTCGGCGAGAAAAAGCGATTTCGGCAATAAAATTTAAAACGCGTGTAAAACATAAACCAAACGATGAAATTGGTTATTTCTTCATGTATAATGATCAACTCGATACTCCCTAGCCCCCAACAGCCTTTTTTTTCATAACACTTTAACCAGAGTGACGGGAGAGCGGCATTTCAGAAAACGTGCTTATCTCGGCGAGAAAAAGCGATTTCGGCAATAAAATTTAAAACGCGTGTAAAACATAAACCAAACGATGAAATTGGTTATTTCTTCATGTATAATGATCAACTCGATACTCCCTAGCCCCCAACAGCCTTTTTTTTCATAACACTTTAACCAGAGTGACGGGAGAGCGGCATTTCAGAAAACGTGCTTATCTCGGCGAGAAAAAGCGATTTCGGCAATAAAATTTAAAACGCGTGTAAAACATAAACCAAACGATGAAATTGGTTATTTCTTCATGTATAATGATCAACTCGATACTCCCTAGCCCCCAACAGCCTTTTTTTTCATAACACTTTAACCAGAGTGACGGGAGAGCGGCATTTCAGAAAACGTGCTTATCTCGGCGAGAAAAAGCGATTTCGGCAATAAAATTTAAAACGCGTGTAAAACATAAACCAAACGATGAAATTGGTTATTTCTTCATGTATAATGATCAACTCGAGTCGAGCTCCAGGGAGAGAGGCTGATTTTTCGCTTTTTGAGGCCGACCGACGAACCGGCGCGGGGCGGACTCAAAAGCCCGCAGAGCCGTAGGCACTTAGAAAAGTTTCGCCTTTGGCTGTGAGCTCCAGGGGGAGAGGCTGGTTTTGCGTTATTTTAGGCCGGCTGGAGAACCGGCGCGGGTCGGACGCACAATCCCCGCAGAGCCGTGGGCACTTAGAAAATTTTTGCCAAGTTGGCTCTGAGCGCCTGGTACCTAATATGGAAGTATAGAGGCCGACTTTCGGGCAAGATCATGCCGCGTTAGGCTTCCAGGACCCCGGCTAAGCAATTTTACCGGGCCGCCCGGTTCTTTTTTTGAACCAGCCCGGTTCTTTTTACACTTACAGCTGGAGCTCGGCAGCGGCTTTTTGCGCAAGATCACGCCGGGTTAGGCTTCCAGGACCTCGGCTAAGCAATTCTACCGGGCCGCCCGGTTCTTTTTTTTGAACCAGCCCGGTTCTTTTTACACTTCCAGCTGGAGCTCACGAGCGGCTTTTTGGACAAGATAACGCCGTGTTAGGCTTCCAGAGCCCCGGCTAAGCAATTTTACCGGCCCGCCCGGTTCTTTTTTTTAACCAGCCCGGTTCTTTTTACACTTCCAGCTGGAGCTAGGCAGCGGGTTTTTGGACAAGATCACGCCGTGTTAGGCTTCCAGAGCCCCGGCTAAGCAATTTTACAGGGTCGCCCGGTTCTTTTTTTTAACCAGCCCGGTTTTTTTTACACTTCCAGCTGGAGCTCAGCAGCGGCTTTTTGCACAGTATCACGCCGGGTTAGGCTTCCAGAGCCCCGGCTAAGCAATTTTACCGGGCCGCCCGGTTCTTTTTTTTTAACCAGCCCGGTTCTTTTTACACTTCCAGCTGGAGCTCAGCAGCGGCTTTTTGGACAAGATCACGCCGTGTTAGGCTTCCAGAGCCCCGGCTAAGCAATTTTACCGTGTCGCCCGGTTCTTTTTTTGAACCAGCCCGGTTCTTTTTACACTTCCAGCTGGAGCTCAGCAGCGGCTTTTTGGACAAGATCACGCCGTATTAGGCTTCCAGAGCCCCGGCTAAGCAATTTTACCGGGTCGCCCGGTTCTTTTTTTAACCAGCCCGGTTCTTTTTACACTTCCAGCTGGAGCTCAGCATCGTGTAAAACATAAACCAAACGATGAAATTGGTTATTTCTTCATGTATAATGATCAACTCGATACTCCCTAGCCCCCAACAGCCTTTTTTTTCATAACACTTTAACCAGAGTGACGGGAGAGCGGCATTTCAGAAAACGTGCTTATCTCGGCGAGAAAAAGCGATTTTGGCAATAAAATTTAAAACGCGTGTAAAACATAAACCAAACGATGAAATTGGTTATTTCTTCATGTATAATGATCAACTCGATACTCCCTAGCCCCCAACAGCCTTTTTTTTCATAACACTTTAACCAGAGTGACGGGAGAGCGGCATTTCAGAAAACGTGCTTATCTCGGCGAGAAAAAGCGATTTCGGCAATAAAATTTAAAACGCGTGTAAAACATAAACCAAACGATGAAATTGGTTATTTCTTCATGTATAATGATCAACTCGATACTCCCTAGCCCCCAACAGCCTTTTTTTTCATAACACTTTAACCAGAGTGACGGGAGAGCGGCATTTCAGAAAACGTGCTTATCTCGGCGAGAAAAAGCGATTTCGGCAATAAAATTTAAAACGCGTGTAAAACATAAACCAAACGATGAAATTGGTTATTTCTTCATGTATAATGATCAACTCGATACTCCCTAGCCCCCAACAGCCTTTTTTTTCATAACACTTTAACCAGAGTGACGGGAGAGCGGCATTTCAGAAAACGTGCTTATCTCGGCGAGAAAAAGCGATTTCGGCAATAAAATTTAAAACGCGTGTAAAACATAAACCAAACGATGAAATTGGTTATTTCTTCATGTATAATGATCAACTCGATACTCCCTAGCCCCCAACAGCCTTTTTTTTCATAACACTTTAACCAGAGTGACGGGAGAGCGGCATTTCAGAAAACGTGCTTATCTCGGCGAGAAAAAGCGATTTCGGCAATAAAATTTAAAACGCGTGTAAAACATAAACCAAACGATGAAATTGGTTATTTCTTCATGTATAATGATCAACTCGATACTCCCTAGCCCCCAACAGCCTTTTTTTTCATAACACTTTAACCAGAGTGACGGGAGAGCGGCATTTCAGAAAACGTGCTTATCTCGGCGAGAAAAAGCGATTTCGGCAATAAAATTTAAAACGCGTGTAAAACATAAACCAAACGATGAAATTGGTTATTTCTTCATGTATAATGATCAACTCGATACTCCCTAGCCCCCAACAGCCTTTTTTTTTCATAACACTTTAACCAGAGTGACGGGAGAGCGGCATTTCAGAAAACGTGCTTATCTCGGCGAGAAAAAGCGATTTCGGCAATAAAATTTAAAACGCGTGTAAAACATAAACCAAACGATGAAATTGGTTATTTCTTCATGTATAATGATCAACTCGATACTCCCTAGCCCCCAACAGCCTTTTTTTTTCATAACACTTTAACCAGAGTGACGGGAGAGCGGCATTTCAGAAAACGTGCTTATCTTGGCGAGAAAAAGCGATTTCGGCAATAAAATTTAAAACGCGTGTAAAACATGAACCAAACGATGAAATTGGGTTTTTCTTCATGTATAATGATCAACTCGATACTCCCTAGCCCCCAACAGCCTTTTTTTTCATAACACTTTAACCAGAGTGACGGGAGAGCGGCATTTCAGAAAACGTGCTCATCTCGGCAGGAAAAAGCGATTTCGGCAATAAAATTTAAAACGCGTGTAAAACATAAACCAAACGATGAAATTGGTTATTTCTTCATGTATAATGATCAACTCGATACTCCCTAGCCCCCAACAGCCTTTTTTTTCATAACACTTTAACCAGAGTGACGGGAGAGCGGCATTTCAGAAAACGTGCTTATCTCGGCGAGAAAAAGCGATTTCGGCAATAAAATTTAAAACGCGTGTAAAACATAAACCAAACGATGAAATTGGTTATTTCTTCATGTATAATGATCAACTCGATACTCCCTAGCCCCCAACAGCCTTTTTTTTCATAACACTTTAACCAGAGTGACGGGAGAGCGGCATTTCAGAAAACGTGCTTATCTCGGCGAGAAAAAGCGATTTCGGCAATAAAATTTAAAACGCGTGTAAAACATAAACCAAACGATGAAATTGGTTATTTCTTCATGTATAATGATCAACTCGATACTCCCTAGCCCCCAACAGCCTTTTTTTTCATAACACTTTAACCAGAGTGACGGGAGAGCGGCATTTCAGAAAACGTGCTTATCTCGGCGAGAAAAAGCGATTTCGGCAATAAAATTTAAAACGCGTGTAAAACATAAACCAAACGATGAAATTGGTTATTTCTTCATGTATAATGATCAACTCGATACTCCCTAGCCCCCAACAGCCTTTTTTTTCATAACACTTTAACCAGAGTGACGGGAGAGCGGCATTTCAGAAAACGTGCTTATCTCGGCGAGAAAAAGCGATTTCGGCAATAAAATTTAAAACGCGTGTAAAACATAAACCAAACGATGAAATTGGTTATTTCTTCATGTATAATGATCAACTCGATACTCCCTAGCCCCCAACAGCCTTTTTTTCATAACACTTTAACCAGAGTGACGGGAGAGCGGCATTTCAGAAAACGTGCTTATCTCGGCGAGAAAAAGCGATTTCGGCAATAAAATTTAAAACGCGTGTAAAACATAAACCAAACGATGAAATTGGTTATTTCTTCATGTATAATGATCAACTCGATACTCCCTAGCCCCCAACAGCCTTTTTTTTCATAACACTTTAACCAGAGTGACGGGAGAGCGGCATTTCAGAAAACGTGCTTATCTCGGCGAGAAAAAGCGATTTCGGCAATAAAATTTAAAACGCGTGTAAAACATAAACCAAACGATGAAATTGGTTATTTCTTCATGTATAATGATCAACTCGATACTCCCTAGCCCCCAACAGCCTTTTTTTTCATAACACTTTAACCAGAGTGACGGGAGAGCGGCATTTCAGAAAACGTGCTTATCTCGGCGAGAAAAAGCGATTTCGGCAATAAAATTTAAAACGCGTGTAAAACATAAACCAAACGATGAAATTGGTTATTTCTTCATGTATAATGATCAACTCGATACTCCCTAGCCCCCAACAGCCTTTTTTTTCATAACACTTTAACCAGAGTGACGGGAGAGCGGCATTTCAGAAAACGTGCTTATCTCGGCGAGAAAAAGCGATTTCGGCAATAAAATTTAAAACGCGTGTAAAACATAAACCAAACGATGAAATTGGTTATTTCTTCATGTATAATGATCAACTCGATACTCCCTAGCCCCCAACAGCCTTTTTTTTCATAACACTTTAACCAGAGTGACGGGAGAGCGGCATTTCAGAAAACGTGCTTATCTCGGCGAGAAAAAGCGATTTCGGCAATAAAATTTAAAACGCGTGTAAAACATAAACCAAACGATGAAATTGGTTATTTCTTCATGTATAATGATCAACTCGATACTCCCTAGCCCCCAACAGCCTTTTTTTTCATAACACTTTAACCAGAGTGACGGGAGAGCGGCATTTCAGAAAACGTGCTTATCTCGGCGAGAAAAAGCGATTTCGGCAATAAAATTTAAAACGCGTGTAAAACATAAACCAAACGATGAAATTGGTTATTTCTTCATGTATAATGATCAACTCGATACTCCCTAGCCCCCAACAGCCTTTTTTTTCATAACACTTTAACCAGAGTGACGGGAGAGCGGCATTTCAGAAAACGTGCTTATCTCGGCGAGAAAAAGCGATTTCGGCAATAAAATTTAAAACGCGTGTAAAACATAAACCAAACGATGAAATTGGTTATTTCTTCATGTATAATGATCAACTCGATACTCCCTAGCCCCCAACAGCCTTTTTTTTCATAACACTTTAACCAGAGTGACGGGAGAGCGGCATTTCAGAAAACGTGCTTATCTCGGCGAGAAAAAGCGATTTCGGCAATAAAATTTAAAACGCGTGTAAAACATAAACCAAACGATGAAATTGGTTATTTCTTCATGTATAATGATCAACTCGATACTCCCTAGCCCCCAACAGCCTTTTTTTTCATAACACTTTAACCAGAGTGACGGGAGAGCGGCATTTCAGAAAACGTGCTTATCTCGGCGAGAAAAAGCGATTTCGGCAATAAAATTTAAAACGCGTGTAAAACATAAACCAAACGATGAAATTGGTTATTTCTTCATGTATAATGATCAACTCGAGTCGAGCTCCAGGGAGAGAGGCTGATTTTTCGCTTTTTGAGGCCGACCGACGAACCGGCGCGGGGCGGACTCAAAAGCCCGCAGAGCCGTAGGCACTTAGAAAAGTTTCGCCTTTGGCTGTGAGCTCCAGGGGGAGAGGCTGGTTTTGCGTTATTTTAGGCCGGCTGGAGAACCGGCGCGGGTCGGACGCACAATCCCCGCAGAGCCGTGGGCACTTAGAAAATTTTTGCCAAGTTGGCTCTGAGCGCCTGGTACCTAATATGGAAGTATAGAGGCCGACTTTCGGGCAAGATCATGCCGCGTTAGGCTTCCAGGACCCCGGCTAAGCAATTTTACCGGGCCGCCCGGTTCTTTTTTTGAACCAGCCCGGTTCTTTTTACACTTACAGCTGGAGCTCGGCAGCGGCTTTTTGCGCAAGATCACGCCGGGTTAGGCTTCCAGGACCTCGGCTAAGCAATTCTACCGGGCCGCCCGGTTCTTTTTTTTGAACCAGCCCGGTTCTTTTTACACTTCCAGCTGGAGCTCACGAGCGGCTTTTTGGACAAGATAACGCCGTGTTAGGCTTCCAGAGCCCCGGCTAAGCAATTTTACCGGCCCGCCCGGTTCTTTTTTTTAACCAGCCCGGTTCTTTTTACACTTCCAGCTGGAGCTAGGCAGCGGGTTTTTGGACAAGATCACGCCGTGTTAGGCTTCCAGAGCCCCGGCTAAGCAATTTTACAGGGTCGCCCGGTTCTTTTTTTTAATCAGCCCGGTTTTTTTTACACTTCCAGCTGGAGCTCAGCAGCGGCTTTTTGCACAGTATCACGCCGGGTTAGGCTTCCAGAGCCCCGGCTAAGCAATTTTACCGGGCCGCCCGGTTCTTTTTTTTTAACCAGCCCGGTTCTTTTTACACTTCCAGCTGGAGCTCAGCAGCGGCTTTTTGGACAAGATCACGCCGTGTTAGGCTTCCAGAGCCCCGGCTAAGCAATTTTACCGTGTCGCCCGGTTCTTTTTTTGAACCAGCCCGGTTCTTTTTACACTTCCAGCTGGAGCTCAGCAGCGGCTTTTTGGACAAGATCACGCCGTATTAGGCTTCCAGAGCCCCGGCTAAGCAATTTTACCGGGTCGCCCGGTTCTTTTTTTAACCAGCCCGGTTCTTTTTACACTTCCAGCTGGAGCTCAGCATCGTGTAAAACATAAACCAAACGATGAAATTGGTTATTTCTTCATGTATAATGATCAACTCGATACTCCCTAGCCCCCAACAGCCTTTTTTTTCATAACACTTTAACCAGAGTGACGGGAGAGCGGCATTTCAGAAAACGTGCTTATCTCGGCGAGAAAAAGCGATTTCGGCAATAAAATTTAAAACGCGTGTAAAACATAAACCAAACGATGAAATTGGTTATTTCTTCGTGTATAATGATCAACTCGATACTCCCTAGCCCCCAACAGCCTTTTTTTTTCATAACACTTTAACCAGAGTGACGGGAGAGCGGCATTTCAGAAAACGTGCTTATCTCGGCGAGAAAAAGCGATTTCGGCAATAAAATTTAAAACGCGTGTAAAACATAAACCAAACGATGAAATTGGTTATTTCTTCATGTATAATGATCAACTCGATACTCCCTAGCCCCCAACAGCCTTTTTTTTCATAACACTTTAACCAGAGTGACGGGAGAGCGGCATTTCAGAAAACGTGCTTATCTCGGCGAGAAAAAGCGATTTCGGCAATAAAATTTAAAACGCGTGTAAAACATAAACCAAACGATGAAATTGGTTATTTCTTCATGTATAATGATCAACTCGATACTCCCTAGCCCCCAACAGCCTTTTTTTTCATAACACTTTAACCAGAGTGACGGGAGAGCGGCATTTCAGAAAACGTGCTTATCTCGGCGAGAAAAAGCGATTTCGGCAATAAAATTTAAAACGCGTGTAAAACATAAACCAAACGATGAAATTGGTTATTTCTTCATGCATAATGATCAACTCGATACTCCCTAGCCCCCAACAGCCTTTTTTTTCATAACACTTTAACCAGAGTGACGGGAGAGCGGCATTTCAGAAAACGTGCTTATCTCGGCGAGAAAAAGCGATTTCGGCAATAAAATTTAAAACGCGTGTAAAACATAAACCAAACGATGAAATTGGTTATTTCTTCATGTATAATGATCAACTCGATACTCCCTAGCCCCCAACAGCCTTTTTTTTCATAACACTTTAACCAGAGTGACGGGAGAGCGGCATTTCAGAAAACGTGCTTATCTCGGCGAGAAAAAGCGATTTCGGCAATAAAATTTAAAACGCGTGTAAAACATAAACCAAACGATGAAATTGGTTATTTCTTCATGTATAATGATCAACTCGATACTCCCTAGCCCCCAACAGCCTTTTTTTTCATAACACTTTAACCAGAGTGACGGGAGAGCGGCATTTCAGAAAACGTGCTTATCTCGGCGAGAAAAAGCGATTTCGGCAATAAAATTTAAAACGCGTGTAAAACATAAACCAAACGATGAAATTGGTTATTTCTTCATGTATAATGATCAACTCGATACTCCCTAGCCCCCAACAGCCTTTTTTTTCATAACACTTTAACCAGAGTGACGGGAGAGCGGCATTTCAGAAAACGTGCTTATCTCGGCGAGAAAAAGCGATTTCGGCAATAAAATTTAAAACGCGTGTAAAACATAAACCAAACGATGAAATTGGTTATTTCTTCATGTATAATGATCAACTCGATACTCCCTAGCCCCCAACAGCCTTTTTTTTCATAACACTTTAACCAGAGTGACGGGAGAGCGGCATTTCAGAAAACGTGCTTATCTCGGCGAGAAAAAGCGATTTCGGCAATAAAATTTAAAACGCGTGTAAAACATAAACCAAACGATGAAATTGGTTATTTCTTCATGTATAATGATCAACTCGATACTCCCTAGCCCCCAACAGCCTTTTTTTTCATAACACTTTAACCAGAGTGACGGGAGAGCGGCATTTCAGAAAACGTGCTTATCTCGGCGAGAAAAAGCGATTTCGGCAATAAAATTTAAAACGCGTGTAAAACATAAACCAAACGATGAAATTGGTTATTTCTTCATGTATAATGATCAACTCGATACTCCCTAGCCCCCAACAGCCTTTTTTTTCATAACACTTTAACCAGAGTGACGGGAGAGCGGCATTTCAGAAAACGTGCTTATCTCGGCGAGAAAAAGCGATTTCGGCAATAAAATTTAAAACGCGTGTAAAACATAAACCAAACGATGAAATTGGTTATTTCTTCATGTATAATGATCAACTCGATACTCCCTAGCCCCCAACAGCCTTTTTTTTCATAACACTTTAACCAGAGTGACGGGAGAGCGGCATTTCAGAAAACGTGCTTATCTCGGCGAGAAAAAGCGATTTCGGCAATAAAATTTAAAACGCGTGTAAAACATAAACCAAACGATGAAATTGGTTATTTCTTCATGTATAATGATCAACTCGATACTCCCTAGCCCCCAACAGCCTTTTTTTTCATAACACTTTAACCAGAGTGACGGGAGAGCGGCATTTCAGAAAACGTGCTTATCTCGGCGAGAAAAAGCGATTTCGGCAATAAAATTTAAAACGCGTGTAAAACATAAACCAAACGATGAAATTGGTTATTTCTTCATGTATAATGATCAACTCGATACTCCCTAGCCCCCAACAGCCTTTTTTTTCATAACACTTTAACCAGAGTGACGGGAGAGCGGCATTTCAGAAAACGTGCTTATCTCGGCGAGAAAAAGCGATTTCGGCAATAAAATTTAAAACGCGTGTAAAACATAAACCAAACGATGAAATTGGTTATTTCTTCATGTATAATGATCAACTCGATACTCCCTAGCCCCCAATAGCCTTTTTTTTCATAACACTTTAACCAGAGTGACGGGAGAGCGGCATTTCAGAAAACGTGCTTATCTCGGCGAGAAAAAGCGATTTCGGCAATAAAATTTAAAACGCGTGTAAAACATAAACCAAACGATGAAATTGGTTATTTCTTCATGTATAATGATCAACTCGATACTCCCTAGCCCCCAACAGCCTTTTTTTTCATAACACTTTAACCAGAGTGACGGGAGAGCGGCATTTCAGAAAACGTGCTTATCTCGGCGAGAAAAAGCGATTTCGGCAATAAAATTTAAAACGCGTGTAAAACATAAACCAAACGATGAAATTGGTTATTTCTTCATGTATAATGATCAACTCGATACTCCCTAGCCCCCAACAGCCTTTTTTTTCATAACACTTTAACCAGAGTGACGGGAGAGCGGCATTTCAGAAAACGTGCTTATCTCGGCGAGAAAAAGCGATTTCGGCAATAAAATTTAAAACGCGTGTAAAACATAAACCAAACGATGAAATTGGTTATTTCTTCATGTATAATGATCAACTCGATACTCCCTAGCCCCCAACAGCCTTTTTTTTCATAACACTTTAACCAGAGTGACGGGAGAGCGGCATTTCAGAAAACGTGCTTATCTCGGCGAGAAAAAGCGATTTCGGCAATAAAATTTAAAACGCGTGTAAAACATAAACCAAACGATGAAATTGGTTATTTCTTCATGTATAATGATCAACTCGATACTCCCTAGCCCCCAACAGCCTTTTTTTTCATAACACTTTAACCAGAGTGACGGGAGAGCGGCATTTCAGAAAACGTGCTTATCTCGGCGAGAAAAAGCGATTTCGGCAATAAAATTTAAAACGCGTGTAAAACATAAACCAAACGATGAAATTGGTTATTTCTTCATGTATAATGATCAACTCGATACTCCCTAGCCCCC
The DNA here is from genome assembly GCF_054491065.1 of Syngnathus leptorhynchus. Lineage (NCBI taxonomy): Eukaryota > Metazoa > Chordata > Actinopteri > Syngnathiformes > Syngnathidae > Syngnathus > Syngnathus leptorhynchus. Next base: position 27,852 of record NW_028232176.1, on the reverse strand, counting down.
AACAGCCTTTTTTTTCATAACACTTTAACCAGAGTGACGGGAGAGCGGCATTTCAGAAAACGTGCTTATCTCGGCGAGAAAAAGCGATTTCGGCAATAAAATTTAAAACGCGTGTAAAACATAAACCAAACGATGAAATTGGTTATTTCTTCATGTATAATGATCAACTCGATACTCCCTAGCCCCCAACAGCCTTTTTTTTCATAACACTTTAACCAGAGTGACGGGAGAGCGGCATTTCAGAAAACGTGCTTATCTCGGCGAGAAAAAGCGATTTCGGCAATAAAATTTAAAACGCGTGTAAAACATAAACCAAACGATGAAATTGGTTATTTCTTCATGTATAATGATCAACTCGATACTCCCTAGCCCCCAACAGCCTTTTTTTTCATAACACTTTAACCAGAGTGACGGGAGAGCGGCATTTCAGAAAACGTGCTTATCTCGGCGAGAAAAAGCGATTTCGGCAATAAAATTTAAAACGCGTGTAAAACATAAACCAAACGATGAAATTGGTTATTTCTTCATGTATAATGATCAACTCGATACTCCCTAGCCCCCAACAGCCTTTTTTTTCATAACACTTTAACCAGAGTGACGGGAGAGCGGCATTTCAGAAAACGTGCTTATCTCGGCGAGAAAAAGCGATTTCGGCAATAAAATTTAAAACGCGTGTAAAACATAAACCAAACGATGAAATTGGTTATTTCTTCATGTATAATGATCAACTCGATACTCCCTAGCCCCCAACAGCCTTTTTTTTCATAACACTTTAACCAGAGTGACGGGAGAGCGGCATTTCAGAAAACGTGCTTATCTCGGCGAGAAAAAGCGATTTCGGCAATAAAATTTAAAACGCGTGTAAAACATAAACCAAACGATGAAATTGGTTATTTCTTCATGTATAATGATCAACTCGATACTCCCTAGCCCCCAACAGCCTTTTTTTTCATAACACTTTAACCAGAGTGACGGGAGAGCGGCATTTCAGAAAACGTGCTTATCTCGGCGAGAAAAAGCGATTTCGGCAATAAAATTTAAAACAGCGTGTAAAACATAAACCAAACGATGAAATTGGTTATTTCTTCATGTATAATGATCAACTCGATACTCCCTAGCCCCCAACAGCCTTTTTTTTCATAACACTTTAACCAGAGTGACGGGAGAGCGGCATTTCAGAAAACGTGCTTATCTCGGCGAGAAAAAGCGATTTCGGCAATAAAATTTAAAACGCGTGTAAAACATAAACCAAACGATGAAATTGGTTATTTCTTCATGTATAATGATCAACTCGATACTCCCTAGCCCCCAACAGCCTTTTTTTTCATAACACTTTAACCAGAGTGACGGGAGAGCGGCATTTCAGAAAACGTGCTTATCTCGGCGAGAAAAAGCGATTTCGGCAATAAAATTTAAAACGCGTGTAAAACATAAACCAAACGATGAAATTGGTTATTTCTTCATGTATAATGATCAACTCGATACTCCCTAGCCCCCAACAGCCTTTTTTTTCATAACACTTTAACCAGAGTGACGGGAGAGCGGCATTTCAGAAAACGTGCTTATCTCGGCGAGAAAAAGCGATTTCGGCAATAAAATTTAAAACGCGTGTAAAACATAAACCAAACGATGAAATTGGTTATTTCTTCATGTATAATGATCAACTCGATACTCCCTAGCCCCCAACAGCCTTTTTTTTCATAACACTTTAACCAGAGTGACGGGAGAGCGGCATTTCAGAAAACGTGCTTATCTCGGCGAGAAAAAGCGATTTCGGCAATAAAATTTAAAACGCGTGTAAAACATAAACCAAACGATGAAATTGGTTATTTCTTCATGTATAATGATCAACTCGATACTCCCTAGCCCCCAACAGCCTTTTTTTTCATAACACTTTAACCAGAGTGACGGGAGAGCGGCATTTCAGAAAACGTGCTTATCTCGGCGAGAAAAAGCGATTTCGGCAATAAAATTTAAAACGCGTGTAAAACATAAACCAAACGATGAAATTGGTTATTTCTTCATGTATAATGATCAACTCGATACTCCCTAGCCCCCAACAGCCTTTTTTTTCATAACACTTTAACCAGAGTGACGGGAGAGCGGCATTTCAGAAAACGTGCTTATCTCGGCGAGAAAAAGCGATTTCGGCAATAAAATTTAAAACGCGTGTAAAACATAAACCAAACGATGAAATTGGTTATTTCTTCATGTATAATGATCAACTCGATACTCCCTAGCCCCCAACAGCCTTTTTTTTCATAACACTTTAACCAGAGTGACGGGAGAGCGGCATTTCAGAAAACGTGCTTATCTCGGCGAGAAAAAGCGATTTCGGCAATAAAATTTAAAACGCGTGTAAAACATAAACCAAACGATGAAATTGGTTATTTCTTCATGTATAATGATCAACTCGATACTCCCTAGCCCCCAACAGCCTTTTTTTTCATAACACTTTAACCAGAGTGACGGGAGAGCGGCATTTCAGAAAACGTGCTTATCTCGGCGAGAAAAAGCGATTTCGGCAATAAAATTTAAAACGCGTGTAAAACATAAACCAAACGATGAAATTGGTTATTTCTTCATGTATAATGATCAACTCGATACTCCCTAGCCCCCAACAGCCTTTTTTTTCATAACACTTTAACCAGAGTGACGGGAGAGCGGCATTTCAGAAAACGTGCTTATCTCGGCGAGAAAAAGCGATTTCGGCAATAAAATTTAAAACGCGTGTAAAACATAAACCAAACGATGAAATTGGTTATTTCTTCATGTATAATGATCAACTCGATACTCCCTAGCCCCCAACAGCCTTTTTTTTCATAACACTTTAACCAGAGTGACGGGAGAGCGGCATTTCAGAAAACGTGCTTATCTCGGCGAGAAAAAGCGATTTCGGCAATAAAATTTAAAACGCGTGTAAAACATAAACCAAACGATGAAATTGGTTATTTCTTCATGTATAATGATCAACTCGATACTCCCTAGCCCCCAACAGCCTTTTTTTTCATAACACTTTAACCAGAGTGACGGGAGAGCGGCATTTCAGAAAACGTGCTTATCTCGGCGAGAAAAAGCGATTTCGGCAATAAAATTTAAAACGCGTGTAAAACATAAACCAAACGATGAAATTGGTTATTTCTTCATGTATAATGATCAACTCGATACTCCCTAGCCCCCAACAGCCTTTTTTTTCATAACACTTTAACCAGAGTGACGGGAGAGCGGCATTTCAGAAAACGTGCTTATCTCGGCGAGAAAAAGCGATTTCGGCAATAAAATTTAAAACGCGTGTAAAACATAAACCAAACGATGAAATTGGTTATTTCTTCATGTATAATGATCAACTCGATACTCCCTAGCCCCCAACAGCCTTTTTTTTCATAACACTTTAACCAGAGTGACGGGAGAGCGGCATTTCAGAAAACGTGCTTATCTCGGCGAGAAAAAGCGATTTCGGCAATAAAATTTAAAACGCGTGTAAAACATAAACCAAACGATGAAATTGGTTATTTCTTCATGTATAATGATCAACTCGATACTCCCTAGCCCCCAACAGCCTTTTTTTTCATAACACTTTAACCAGAGTGACGGGAGAGCGGCATTTCAGAAAACGTGCTTATCTCGGCGAGAAAAAGCGATTTCGGCAATAAAATTTAAAACGCGTGTAAAACATAAACCAAAAGATGAAATTGGTTATTTCTTTATGTATAATGATCAACTCGATACTCCCTAGCCCCCAACAGCCTTTTTTTTCATAACACTTTAACCAGAGTGACGGGAGAGCGGCATTTCAGAAAACGTGCTTATCTCGGCGAGAAAAAGCGATTTCGGCAATAAAATTTAAAACGCGTGTAAAACATAAACCAAACGATGAAATTGGTTATTTCTTCATGTATAATGATCAACTCGATACTCCCTAGCCCCCAACAGCCTTTTTTTTCATAACACTTTAACCAGAGTGACGGGAGAGCGGCATTTCAGAAAACGTGCTTATCTCGGCGAGAAAAAGCGATTTCGGCAATAAAATTTAAAACGCGTGTAAAACATAAACCAAACGATGAAATTGGTTATTTCTTCATGTATAATGATCAACTCGATACTCCCTAGCCCCCAACAGCCTTTTTTTTCATAACACTTTAACCAGAGTGACGGGAGAGCGGCATTTCAGAAAACGTGCTTATCTCGGCGAGAAAAAGCGATTTCGGCAATAAAATTTAAAACGCGTGTAAAACATAAACCAAACGATGAAATTGGTTATTTCTTCATGTATAATGATCAACTCGATACTCCCTAGCCCCCAACAGCCTTTTTTTTCATAACACTTTAACCAGAGTGACGGGAGAGCGGCATTTCAGAAAACGTGCTTATCTCGGCGAGAAAAAGCGATTTCGGCAATAAAATTTAAAACGCGTGTAAAACATAAACCAAACGATGAAATTGGTTATTTCTTCATGTATAATGATCAACTCGATACTTCCTAGCCCCCAACAGCCTTTTTTTTCATAACACTTTAACCAGAGTGACGGGAGAGCGGCATTTCAGAAAACGTGCTTATCTCGGCGAGAAAAAGCGATTTCGGCAATAAAATTTAAAACGCGTGTAAAACATAAACCAAACGATGAAATTGGTTATTTCTTCATGTATAATGATCAACTCGAGTCGAGCTCCAGGGAGAGAGGCTGATTTTTCGCTTTTTGAGGCCGACCGACGAACCGGCGCGGGGCGGACTCAAAAGCCCGCAGAGCCGTAGGCACTTAGAAAAGTTTCGCCTTTGGCTGTGAGCTCCAGGGGAGAGGCTGGTTTTGCGTTATTTTAGGCCGGCTGGAGAACCGGCGCGGGTCGGACGCACAATCCCCGCAGAGCCGTGGGCACTTAGAAAATTTTTGCCAAGTTGGCTCTGAGCGCCTGGTACCTAATATGGAAGTATAGAGGCCGACTTTCGGGCAAGATCACGCCGCGTTAGGCTTCCAGGACCCCGGCTAAGCAATTTTACCGGGCCGCCCGGTTCTTTTTTTGAACCAGCCCGGTTCTTTTTACACTTCCAGCTGGAGCTCAGCAGCGGCTTTTTGCGCAAGATCACGCCGGGTTAGGCTTCCAGGACCTCGGCTAAGCAATTCTACCGGGCCGCCCGGTTCTTTTTTTGAACCAGCCCGGTTCTTTTTACACTTCCAGCTGGAGCTCACGAGCGGCTTTTTGGACAAGATCACGCCGTGTTAGGCTTCCAGAGCCCCGGCTAAGCAATTTTACCGGCCCGCCCGGTTCTTTTTTTTAACCAGCCCGGTTCTTTTTACACTTCCAGCTGGAGCTCAGCAGCGGGTTTTTGGACAAGATCACGCCGTGTTAGGCTTCCAGAGCCCCGGCTAAGCAATTTTACAGGGTCGCCCGGTTCTTTTTTTTAACCAGCCCGGTTTTTTTTACACTTCCAGCTGGAGCTCAGCAGCGGCTTTTTGCACAGTATCACGCCGGGTTAGGCTTCCAGAGCCCCGGCTAAGCAATTTTACCGGGCCGCCCGGTTCTTTTTTTTAACCAGCCCGGTTCTTTTTACACTTCCAGCTGGAGCTCAGCAGCGGCTTTTTGGACAAGATCACGCCGTGTTAGGCTTCCAGAGCCCCGGCTAAGCAATTTTACCGGGTCGCCCGGTTCTTTTTTTAACCAGCCCGGTTCTTTTTACACTTCCAGCTGGAGCTCAGCATCGTGTAAAACATAAACCAAACGATGAAATTGGTTATTTCTTCATGTATAATGATCAACTCGATACTCCCTAGCCCCCAACAGCCTTTTTTTTTCATAACACTTTAACCAGAGTGACGGGAGAGCGGCATTTCAGAAAACGTGCTTATCTCGGCGAGAAAAAGCGATTTCGGCAATAAAATTTAAAACGCGTGTAAAACATAAACCAAACGATGAAATTGGTTATTTCTTCATGTATAATGATCAACTCGATACTCCCTAGCCCCCAACAGCCTTTTTTTTCATAACACTTTAACCAGAGTGACGGGAGAGCGGCATTTCAGAAAACGTGCTTATCTCGGCGAGAAAAAGCGATTTCGGCAATAAAATTTAAAACGCGTGTAAAACATAAACCAAACGATGAAATTGGTTATTTCTTCATGTATAATGATCAACTCGATACTCCCTAGCCCCCAACAGCCTTTTTTTTCATAACACTTTAACCAGAGTGACGGGAGAGCGGCATTTCAGAAAACGTGCTTATCTCGGCGAGAAAAAGCGATTTCGGCAATAAAATTTAAAACGCGTGTAAAACATAAACCAAACGATGAAATTGGTTATTTCTTCATGTATAATGATCAACTCGATACTCCCTAGCCCCCAACAGCCTTTTTTTTCATAACACTTTAACCAGAGTGACGGGAGAGCGGCATTTCAGAAAACGTGCTTATCTCGGCGAGAAAAAGCGATTTCGGCAATAAAATTTAAAACGCGTGTAAAACATAAACCAAACGATGAAATTGGTTATTTCTTCATGTATAATGATCAACTCGATACTCCCTAGCCCCCAACAGCCTTTTTTTTCATAACACTTTAACCAGAGTGACGGGAGAGCGGCATTTCAGAAAACGTGCTTATCTCGGCGAGAAAAAGCGATTTCGGCAATAAAATTTAAAACGCGTGTAAAACATAAACCAAACGATGAAATTGGTTATTTCTTCATGTATAATGATCAACTCGATACTCCCTAGCCCCCAACAGCCTTTTTTTTCATAACACTTTAACCAGAGTGACGGGAGAGCGGCATTTCAGAAAACGTGCTTATCTCGGCGAGAAAAAGCGATTTCGGCAATAAAATTTAAAACGCGTGTAAAACATAAACCAAACGATGAAATTGGTTATTTCTTCATGTATAATGATCAACTCGATACTCCCTAGCCCCCAACAGCCTTTTTTTTCATAACACTTTAACCAGAGTGACGGGAGAGCGGCATTTCAGAAAACGTGCTTATCTCGGCGAGAAAAAGCGATTTCGGCAATAAAATTTAAAACGCGTGTAAAACATAAACCAAACGATGAAATTGGTTATTTCTTCATGTATAATGATCAACTCGATACTCCCTAGCCCCCAACAGCCTTTTTTTTCATAACACTTTAACCAGAGTGACGGGAGAGCGGCATTTCAGAAAACGTGCTTATCTCGGCGAGAAAAAGCGATTTCGGCAATAAAATTTAAAACGCGTGTAAAACATAAACCAAACGATGAAATTGGTTATTTCTTCATGTATAATGATCAACTCGATACTCCCTAGCCCCCAACAGCCTTTTTTTTCATAACACTTTAACCAGAGTGACGGGAGAGCGGCATTTCAGAAAACGTGCTTATCTCGGCGAGAAAAAGCGATTTCGGCAATAAAATTTAAAACGCGTGTAAAACATAAACCAAACGATGAAATTGGTTATTTCTTCATGTATAATGATCAACTCGATACTCCCTAGCCCCCAACAGCCTTTTTTTTTCATAACACTTTAACCAGAGTGACGGGAGAGCGGCATTTCAGAAAACGTGCTTATCTCGGCGAGAAAAAGCGATTTCGGCAATAAAATTTAAAACGCGTGTAAAACATAAACCAAACGATGAAATTGGTTATTTCTTCATGTATAATGATCAACTCGATACTCCCTAGCCCCCAACAGCCTTTTTTTTCATAACACTTTAACCAGAGTGACGGGAGAGCGGCATTTCAGAAAACGTGCTTATCTCGGCGAGAAAAAGCGATTTCGGCAATAAAATTTAAAACGCGTGTAAAACATAAACCAAACGATGAAATTGGTTATTTCTTCATGTATAATGATCAACTCGATACTCCCTAGCCCCCAACAGCCTTTTTTTTCATAACACTTTAACCAGAGTGACGGGAGAGCGGCATTTCAGAAAACGTGCTTATCTCGGCGAGAAAAAGCGATTTCGGCAATAAAATTTAAAACGCGTGTAAAACATAAACCAAACGATGAAATTGGTTATTTCTTCATGTATAATGATCAACTCGATACTCCCTAGCCCCCAACAGCCTTTTTTTTCATAACACTTTAACCAGAGTGACGGGAGAGCGGCATTTCAGAAAACGTGCTTATCTCGGCGAGAAAAAGCGATTTCGGCAATAAAATCTAAAACGCGTGTAAAACATAAACCAAACGATGAAATTGGTTATTTCTTCATGTATAATGATCAACTCGATACTCCCTAGCCCCCAACAGCCTTTTTTTTCATAACACTTTAACCAGAGTGACGGGAGAGCGGCATTTCAGAAAACGTGCTTATCTCGGCGAGAAAAAGCGATTTCGGCAATAAAATTTAAAACGCGTGTAAAACATAAACCAAACGATGAAATTGGTTATTTCTTCATGTATAATGATCAACTCGATACTCCCTAGCCCCCAACAGCCTTTTTTTTCATAACACTTTAACCAGAGTGACGGGAGAGCGGCATTTCAGAAAACGTGCTTATCTCGGCGAGAAAAAGCGATTTCGGCAATAAAATTTAAAACGCGTGTAAAACATAAACCAAACGATGAAATTGGTTATTTCTTCATGTATAATGATCAACTCGATACTCCCTAGCCCCCAACAGCCTTTTTTTTCATAACACTTTAACCAGAGTGACGGGAGAGCGGCATTTCAGAAAACGTGCTTATCTCGGCGAGAAAAAGCGATTTCGGCAATAAAATTTAAAACGCGTGTAAAACATAAACCAAACGATGAAATTGGTTATTTCTTCATGTATAATGATCAACTCGATACTCCCTAGCCCCCAACAGCCTTTTTTTTCATAACACTTTAACCAGAGTGACGGGAGAGCGGCATTTCAGAAAACGTGCTTATCTCGGCGAGAAAAAGCGATTTCGGCAATAAAATTTAAAACGCGTGTAAAACATAAACCAAACGATGAAATTGGTTATTTCTTCATGTATAATGATCAACTCGATACTCCCTAGCCCCCAACAGCCTTTTTTTTCATAACACTTTAACCAGAGTGACGGGAGAGCGGCATTTCAGAAAACGTGCTTATCTCGGCGAGAAAAAGCGATTTCGGCAATAAAATTTAAAACGCGTGTAAAACATAAACCAAACGATGAAATTGGTTATTTCTTCATGTATAATGATCAACTCGATACTCCCTAGCCCCCAACAGCCTTTTTTTTCATAACACTTTAACCAGAGTGACGGGAGAGCGGCATTTCAGAAAACGTGCTTATCTCGGCGAGAAAAAGCGATTTCGGCAATAAAATTTAAAACGCGTGTAAAACATAAACCAAACGATGAAATTGGTTATTTCTTCATGTATAATGATCAACTCGATACTCCCTAGCCCCCAACAGCCTTTTTTTTCATAACACTTTAACCAGAGTGACGGGAGAGCGGCATTTCAGAAAACGTGCTTATCTCGGCGAGAAAAAGCGATTTCGGCAATAAAATTTAAAACGCGTGTAAAACATAAACCAAAAGATGAAATTGGTTATTTCTTTATGTATAATGATCAACTCGATACTCCCTAGCCCCCAACAGCCTTTTTTTTCATAACACTTTAACCAGAGTGACGGGAGAGCGGCATTTCAGAAAACGTGCTTATCTCGGCGAGAAAAAGCGATTTCGGCAATAAAATTTAAAACGCGTGTAAAACATAAACCAAACGATGAAATTGGTTATTTCTTCATGTATAATGATCAACTCGATACTCCCTAGCCCCCAACAGCCTTTTTTTTCATAACACTTTAACCAGAGTGACGGGAGAGCGGCATTTCAGAAAACGTGCTTATCTCGGCGAGAAAAAGCGATTTCGGCAATAAAATTTAAAACGCGTGTAAAACATAAACCAAACGATGAAATTGGTTATTTCTTCATGTATAATGATCAACTCGATACTCCCTAGCCCCCAACAGCCTTTTTTTTCATAACACTTTAACCAGAGTGACGGGAGAGCGGCATTTCAGAAAACGTGCTTATCTCGGCGAGAAAAAGCGATTTCGGCAATAAAATTTAAAACGCGTGTAAAACATAAACCAAACGATGAAATTGGTTATTTCTTCATGTATAATGATCAACTCGATACTCCCTAGCCCCCAACAGCCTTTTTTTTCATAACACTTTAACCAGAGTGACGGGAGAGCGGCATTTCAGAAAACGTGCTTATCTCGGCGAGAAAAAGCGATTTCGGCAATAAAATTTAAAACGCGTGTAAAACATAAACCAAACGATGAAATTGGTTATTTCTTCATGTATAATGATCAACTCGATACTTCCTAGCCCCCAACAGCCTTTTTTTTCATAACACTTTAACCAGAGTGACGGGAGAGCGGCATTTCAGAAAACGTGCTTATCTCGGCGAGAAAAAGCGATTTCGGCAATAAAATTTAAAACGCGTGTAAAACATAAACCAAACGATGAAATTGGTTATTTCTTCATGTATAATGATCAACTCGAGTCGAGCTCCAGGGAGAGAGGCTGATTTTTCGCTTTTTGAGGCCGACCGACGAACCGGCGCGGGGCGGACTCAAAAGCCCGCAGAGCCGTAGGCACTTAGAAAAGTTTCGCCTTTGGCTGTGAGCTCCAGGGGAGAGGCTGGTTTTGCGTTATTTTAGGCCGGCTGGAGAACCGGCGCGGGTCGGACGCACAATCCCCGCAGAGCCGTGGGCACTTAGAAAATTTTTGCCAAGTTGGCTCTGAGCGCCTGGTACCTAATATGGAAGTATAGAGGCCGACTTTCGGGCAAGATCACGCCGCGTTAGGCTTCCAGGACCCCGGCTAAGCAATTTTACCGGGCCGCCCGGTTCTTTTTTTGAACCAGCCCGGTTCTTTTTACACTTCCAGCTGGAGCTCAGCAGCGGCTTTTTGCGCAAGATCACGCCGGGTTAGGCTTCCAGGACCTCGGCTAAGCAATTCTACCGGGCCGCCCGGTTCTTTTTTTGAACCAGCCCGGTTCTTTTTACACTTCCAGCTGGAGCTCACGAGCGGCTTTTTGGACAAGATCACGCCGTGTTAGGCTTCCAGAGCCCCGGCTAAGCAATTTTACCGGCCCGCCCGGTTCTTTTTTTTAACCAGCCCGGTTCTTTTTACACTTCCAGCTGGAGCTCAGCAGCGGGTTTTTGGACAAGATCACGCCGTGTTAGGCTTCCAGAGCCCCGGCTAAGCAATTTTACAGGGTCGCCCGGTTCTTTTTTTTAACCAGCCCGGTTTTTTTTACACTTCCAGCTGGAGCTCAGCAGCGGCTTTTTGCACAGTATCACGCCGGGTTAGGCTTCCAGAGCCCCGGCTAAGCAATTTTACCGGGCCGCCCGGTTCTTTTTTTTAACCAGCCCGGTTCTTTTTACACTTCCAGCTGGAGCTCAGCAGCGGCTTTTTGGACAAGATCACGCCGTGTTAGGCTTCCAGAGCCCCGGCTAAGCAATTTTACCGGGTCGCCCGGTTCTTTTTTTAACCAGCCCGGTTCTTTTTACACTTCCAGCTGGAGCTCAGCATCGTGTAAAACATAAACCAAACGATGAAATTGGTTATTTCTTCATGTATAATGATCAACTCGATACTCCCTAGCCCCCAACAGCCTTTTTTTTTCATAACACTTTAACCAGAGTGACGGGAGAGCGGCATTTCAGAAAACGTGCTTATCTCGGCGAGAAAAAGCGATTTCGGCAATAAAATTTAAAACGCGTGTAAAACATAAACCAAACGATGAAATTGGTTATTTCTTCATGTATAATGATCAACTCGATACTCCCTAGCCCCCAACAGCCTTTTTTTTCATAACACTTTAACCAGAGTGACGGGAGAGCGGCATTTCAGAAAACGTGCTTATCTCGGCGAGAAAAAGCGATTTCGGCAATAAAATTTAAAACGCGTGTAAAACATAAACCAAACGATGAAATTGGTTATTTCTTCATGTATAATGATCAACTCGATACTCCCTAGCCCCCAACAGCCTTTTTTTTCATAACACTTTAACCAGAGTGACGGGAGAGCGGCATTTCAGAAAACGTGCTTATCTCGGCGAGAAAAAGCGATTTCGGCAATAAAATTTAAAACGCGTGTAAAACATAAACCAAACGATGAAATTGGTTATTTCTTCATGTATAATGATCAACTCGATACTCCCTAGCCCCCAACAGCCTTTTTTTTCATAACACTTTAACCAGAGTGACGGGAGAGCGGCATTTCAGAAAACGTGCTTATCTCGGCGAGAAAAAGCGATTTCGGCAATAAAATTTAAAACGCGTGTAAAACATAAACCAAACGATGAAATTGGTTATTTCTTCATGTATAATGATCAACTCGATACTCCCTAGCCCCCAACAGCCTTTTTTTTCATAACACTTTAACCAGAGTGACGGGAGAGCGGCATTTCAGAAAACGTGCTTATCTCGGCGAGAAAAAGCGATTTCGGCAATAAAATTTAAAACGCGTGTAAAACATAAACCAAACGATGAAATTGGTTATTTCTTCATGTATAATGATCAACTCGATACTCCCTAGCCCCCAACAGCCTTTTTTTTCATAACACTTTAACCAGAGTGACGGGAGAGCGGCATTTCAGAAAACGTGCTTATCTCGGCGAGAAAAAGCGATTTCGGCAATAAAATTTAAAACGCGTGTAAAACATAAACCAAACGATGAAATTGGTTATTTCTTCATGTATAATGATCAACTCGATACTCCCTAGCCCCCAACAGCCTTTTTTTTCATAACACTTTAACCAGAGTGACGGGAGAGCGGCATTTCAGAAAACGTGCTTATCTCGGCGAGAAAAAGCGATTTCGGCAATAAAATTTAAAACGCGTGTAAAACATAAACCAAACGATGAAATTGGTTATTTCTTCATGTATAATGATCAACTCGATACTCCCTAGCCCCCAACAGCCTTTTTTTTCATAACACTTTAACCAGAGTGACGGGAGAGCGGCATTTCAGAAAACGTGCTTATCTCGGCGAGAAAAAGCGATTTCGGCAATAAAATTTAAAACGCGTGTAAAACATAAACCAAACGATGAAATTGGTTATTTCTTCATGTATAATGATCAACTCGAGTCGAGCTCCAGGGAGAGAGGCTGATTTTTCGCTTTTTGAGGCCGACCGACGAACCGGCGCGGGGCGGACTCAAAAGCCCGCAGAGCCGTAGGCACTTAGAAAAGTTTCGCCTTTGGCTGTGAGCTCCAGGGGAGAGGCTGGTTTTGCGTTATTTTAGGCCGGCTGGAGAACCGGCGCGGGTCGGACGCACAATCCCCGCAGAGCCGTGGGCACTTAGAAAATTTTTGCCAAGTTGGCTCTGAGCGCCTGGTACCTAATATGGAAGTATAGAGGCCGACTTTCGGGCAAGATCACGCCGCGTTAGGCTTCCAGGACCCCGGCTAAGCAATTTTACCGGGCCGCCCGGTTCTTTTTTTGAACCAGCCCGGTTCTTTTTACACTTCCAGCTGGAGCTCAGCAGCGGCTTTTTGCGCAAGATCACGCCGGGTTAGGCTTCCAGGACCTCGGCTAAGCAATTCTACCGGGCCGCCCGGTTCTTTTTTTGAACCAGCCCGGTTCTTTTTACACTTCCAGCTGGAGCTCACGAGCGGCTTTTTGGACAAGATCACGCCGTGTTAGGCTTCCAGAGCCCCGGCTAAGCAATTTTACCGGCCCGCCCGGTTCTTTTTTTTAACCAGCCCGGTTCTTTTTACACTTCCAGCTGGAGCTCAGCAGCGGGTTTTTGGACAAGATCACGCCGTGTTAGGCTTCCAGAGCCCCGGCTAAGCAATTTTACAGGGTCGCCCGGTTCTTTTTTTTAACCAGCCCGGTTTTTTTTACACTTCCAGCTGGAGCTCAGCAGCGGCTTTTTGCACAGTATCACGCCGGGTTAGGCTTCCAGAGCCCCGGCTAAGCAATTTTACCGGGCCGCCCGGTTCTTTTTTTTAACCAGCCCGGTTCTTTTTACACTTCCAGCTGGAGCTCAGCAGCGGCTTTTTGGACAAGATCACGCCGTGTTAGGCTTCCAGAGCCCCGGCTAAGCAATTTTACCGGGTCGCCCGGTTCTTTTTTTAACCAGCCCGGTTCTTTTTACACTTCCAGCTGGAGCTCAGCATCGTGTAAAACATAAACCAAACGATGAAATTGGTTATTTCTTCATGTATAATGATCAACTCGATACTCCCTAGCCCCCAACAGCCTTTTTTTTTCATAACACTTTAACCAGAGTGACGGGAGAGCGGCATTTCAGAAAACGTGCTTATCTCGGCGAGAAAAAGCGATTTCGGCAATAAAATTTAAAACGCGTGTAAAACATAAACCAAACGATGAAATTGGTTATTTCTTCATGTATAATGATCAACTCGATACTCCCTAGCCCCCAACAGCCTTTTTTTTCATAACACTTTAACCAGAGTGACGGGAGAGCGGCATTTCAGAAAACGTGCTTATCTCGGCGAGAAAAAGCGATTTCGGCAATAAAATTTAAAACGCGTGTAAAACATAAACCAAACGATGAAATTGGTTATTTCTTCATGTATAATGATCAACTCGATACTCCCTAGCCCCCAACAGCCTTTTTTTTCATAACACTTTAACCAGAGTGACGGGAGAGCGGCATTTCAGAAAACGTGCTTATCTCGGCGAGAAAAAGCGATTTCGGCAATAAAATTTAAAACGCGTGTAAAACATAAACCAAACGATGAAATTGGTTATTTCTTCATGTATAATGATCAACTCGATACTCCCTAGCCCCCAACAGCCTTTTTTTTCATAACACTTTAACCAGAGTGACGGGAGAGCGGCATTTCAGAAAACGTGCTTATCTCGGCGAGAAAAAGCGATTTCGGCAATAAAATTTAAAACGCGTGTAAAACATAAACCAAACGATGAAATTGGTTATTTCTTCATGTATAATGATCAACTCGATACTCCCTAGCCCCCAACAGCCTTTTTTTTCATAACACTTTAACCAGAGTGACGGGAGAGCGGCATTTCAGAAAACGTGCTTATCTCGGCGAGAAAAAGCGATTTCGGCAATAAAATTTAAAACGCGTGTAAAACATAAACCAAACGATGAAATTGGTTATTTCTTTATGTATAATGATCAACTCGATACTCCCTAGCCCCCAACAGCCTTTTTTTCATAACACTTTAACCAGAGTGACGGGAGAGCGGCATTTCAGAAAACGTGCTTATCTCGGCGAGAAAAAGCGATTTCGGCAATAAAATTTAAAACGCGTGTAAAACATAAACCAAACGATGAAATTGGTTATTTCTTCATGTATAATGATCAACTCGATACTCCCTAGCCCCCAACAGCCTTTTTTTTCATAACACTTTAACCAGAGTGACGGGAGAGCGGCATTTCAGAAAACGTGCTTATCTCGGCGAGAAAAAGCGATTTCGGCAATAAAATTTAAAACGCGTGTAAAACATAAACCAAACGATGAAATTGGTTATTTCTTCATGTATAATGATCAACTCGATACTTCCTAGCCCCCAACAGCCTTTTTTTTCATAACACTTTAACCAGAGTGACGGGAGAGCGGCATTTCAGAAAACGTGCTTATCTCGGCGAGAAAAAGCGATTTCGGCAATAAAATTTAAAACGCGTGTAAAACATAAACCAAACGATGAAATTGGTTATTTCTTCATGTATAATGATCAACTCGAGTCGAGCTCCAGGGAGAGAGGCTGATTTTTCGCTTTTTGAGGCCGACCGACGAACCGGCGCGGGGCGGACTCAAAAGCCCGCAGAGCCGTAGGCACTTAGAAAAGTTTCGCCTTTGGCTGTGAGCTCCAGGGGAGAGGCTGGTTTTGCGTTATTTTAGGCCGGCTGGAGAACCGGCGCGGGTCGGACGCACAATCCCCGCAGAGCCGTGGGCACTTAGAAAATTTTTGCCAAGTTGGCTCTGAGCGCCTGGTACCTAATATGGAAGTATAGAGGCCGACTTTCGGGCAAGATCACGCCGCGTTAGGCTTCCAGGACCCCGGCTAAGCAATTTTACCGGGCCGCCCGGTTCTTTTTTTGAACCAGCCCGGTTCTTTTTACACTTCCAGCTGGAGCTCAGCAGCGGCTTTTTGCGCAAGATCACGCCGGGTTAGGCTTCCAGGACCTCGGCTAAGCAATTCTACCGGGCCGCCCGGTTCTTTTTTTGAACCAGCCCGGTTCTTTTTACACTTCCAGCTGGAGCTCACGAGCGGCTTTTTGGACAAGATCACGCCGTGTTAGGCTTCCAGAGCCCCGGCTAAGCAATTTTACCGGCCCGCCCGGTTCTTTTTTTTAACCAGCCCGGTTCTTTTTACACT
Organism: Syngnathus leptorhynchus; assembly: GCF_054491065.1. NCBI lineage: Eukaryota > Metazoa > Chordata > Actinopteri > Syngnathiformes > Syngnathidae > Syngnathus > Syngnathus leptorhynchus. Next base: position 11,594 of record NW_028232176.1, on the reverse strand, counting down.
TCCAGCTGGAGCTCAGCAGCGGGTTTTTGGACAAGATCACGCCGTGTTAGGCTTCCAGAGCCCCGGCTAAGCAATTTTACAGGGTCGCCCGGTTCTTTTTTTTAACCAGCCCGGTTTTTTTTACACTTCCAGCTGGAGCTCAGCAGCGGCTTTTTGCACAGTATCACGCCGGGTTAGGCTTCCAGAGCCCCGGCTAAGCAATTTTACCGGGCCGCCCGGTTCTTTTTTTTAACCAGCCCGGTTCTTTTTACACTTCCAGCTGGAGCTCAGCAGCGGCTTTTTGGACAAGATCACGCCGTGTTAGGCTTCCAGAGCCCCGGCTAAGCAATTTTACCGGGTCGCCCGGTTCTTTTTTTAACCAGCCCGGTTCTTTTTACACTTCCAGCTGGAGCTCAGCATCGTGTAAAACATAAACCAAACGATGAAATTGGTTATTTCTTCATGTATAATGATCAACTCGATACTCCCTAGCCCCCAACAGCCTTTTTTTTTCATAACACTTTAACCAGAGTGACGGGAGAGCGGCATTTCAGAAAACGTGCTTATCTCGGCGAGAAAAAGCGATTTCGGCAATAAAATTTAAAACGCGTGTAAAACATAAACCAAACGATGAAATTGGTTATTTCTTCATGTATAATGATCAACTCGATACTCCCTAGCCCCCAACAGCCTTTTTTTTCATAACACTTTAACCAGAGTGACGGGAGAGCGGCATTTCAGAAAACGTGCTTATCTCGGCGAGAAAAAGCGATTTCGGCAATAAAATTTAAAACGCGTGTAAAACATAAACCAAACGATGAAATTGGTTATTTCTTCATGTATAATGATCAACTCGATACTCCCTAGCCCCCAACAGCCTTTTTTTTCATAACACTTTAACCAGAGTGACGGGAGAGCGGCATTTCAGAAAACGTGCTTATCTCGGCGAGAAAAAGCGATTTCGGCAATAAAATTTAAAACGCGTGTAAAACATAAACCAAACGATGAAATTGGTTATTTCTTCATGTATAATGATCAACTCGATACTTCCTAGCCCCCAACAGCCTTTTTTTTCATAACACTTTAACCAGAGTGACGGGAGAGCGGCATTTCAGAAAACGTGCTTATCTCGGCGAGAAAAAGCGATTTCGGCAATAAAATTTAAAACGCGTGTAAAACATAAACCAAACGATGAAATTGGTTATTTCTTCATGTATAATGATCAACTCGATACTCCCTAGCCCCCAACAGCCTTTTTTTTCATAACACTTTAACCAGAGTGACGGGAGAGCGGCATTTCAGAAAACGTGCTTATCTCGGCGAGAAAAAGCGATTTCGGCAATAAAATTTAAAACGCGTGTAAAACATAAACCAAACGATGAAATTGGTTATTTCTTCATGTATAATGATCAACTCGATACTCCCTAGCCCCCAACAGCCTTTTTTTTCATAACACTTTAACCAGAGTGACGGGAGAGCGGCATTTCAGAAAACGTGCTTATCTCGGCGAGAAAAAGCGATTTCGGCAATAAAATTTAAAACGCGTGTAAAACATAAACCAAACGATGAAATTGGTTATTTCTTCATAAATAATGATCAACTCGATACTCCCTAGCCCCCAACAGCCTTTTTTTTCATAACACTTTAACCAGAGTGACGGGAGAGCGGCATTTCAGAAAACGTGCTTATCTCGGCGAGAAAAAGCGATTTCGGCAATAAAATTTAAAACGCGTGTAAAACATAAACCAAACGATGAAATTGGTTATTTCTTCATGTATAATGATCAACTCGATACTCCCTAGCCCCCAACAGCCTTTTTTTTCATAAAACTTTAACCAGAGTGACGGGAGAGCGGCATTTCAGAAAACGTGCTTATCTCGGCGAGAAAAAGCGATTTCGGCAATAAAATTTAAAACGCGTGTAAAACATAAACCAAACGATGAAATTGGTTATTTCTTCATGTATAATGATCAACTCGATACTCCCTAGCCCCCAACAGCCTTTTTTTTCATAACACTTTAACCAGAGTGACGGGAGAGCGGCATTTCAGAAAACGTGCTTATCTCGGCGAGAAAAAGCGATTTCGGCAATAAAATTTAAAACGCGTGTAAAACATAAACCAAACGATGAAATTGGTTATTTCTTCATGTATAATGATCAACTCGATACTCCCTAGCCCCCAACAGCCTTTTTTTTCATAACACTTTAACCAGAGTGACGGGAGAGCGGCATTTCAGAAAACGTGCTTATCTCGGCGAGAAAAAGCGATTTCGGCAATAAAATTTAAAACGCGTGAAAAACATAAACCAAACGATGAAATTGGTTATTTCTTCATGTATAATGATCAACTCGATACTCCCTAGCCCCCAACAGCCTTTTTTTTCATAACACTTTAACCAGAGTGACGGGAGAGCGGCATTTCAGAAAACGTGCTTATCTCGGCGAGAAAAAGCGATTTCGGCAATAAAATTTAAAACGCGTGTAAAACATAAACCAAACGATGAAATTGGTTATTTCTTCATGTATAATGATCAACTCGATACTCCCTAGCCCCCAACAGCCTTTTTTTTCATAACACTTTAACCAGAGTGACGGGAGAGCGGCATTTCAGAAAACGTGCTTATCTCGGCGAGAAAAAGCGATTTCGGCAATAAAATTTAAAACGCGTGTAAAACATAAACCAAACGATGAAATTGGTTATTTCTTCATGTATAATGATCAACTCGATACTCCCTAGCCCCAACAGCCTTTTTTTTCATAACACTTTAACCAGAGTGACGGGAGAGCGGCATTTCAGAAAACGTGCTTATCTCGGCGAGAAAAAGCGATTTCGGCAATAAAATTTAAAACGCGTGTAAAACATAAACCAAACGATGAAATTGGTTATTTCTTCATGTATAATGATCAACTCGATACTCCCTAGCCCCCAACAGCCTTTTTTTTCATAACACTTTAACCAGAGTGACGGGAGAGCGGCATTTCAGAAAACGTGCTTATCTCGGCGAGAAAAAGCGATTTCGGCAATAAAATTTAAAACGCGTGTAAAACATAAACCAAACGATGAAATTGGTTATTTCTTCATGTATAATGATCAACTCGATACTCCCTAGCCCCCAACAGCCTTTTTTTTCATAACACTTTAACCAGAGTGACGGGAGAGCGGCATTTCAGAAAACGTGCTTATCTCGGCGAGAAAAAGCGATTTCGGCAATAAAATTTAAAACGCAGTGTAAAACATAAACCAAACGATGAAATTGGTTATTTCTTCATGTATAATGATCAACTCGATACTCCCTAGCCCCCAACAGCCTTTTTTTTCATAACACTTTAACCAGAGTGACGGGAGAGCGGCATTTCAGAAAACGTGCTTATCTCGGCGAGAAAAAGCGATTTCGGCAATAAAATTTAAAACGCGTGTAAAACATAAACCAAACGATGAAATTGGTTATTTCTTCATGTATAATGATCAACTCGATACTCCCTAGCCCCCAACAGCCTTTTTTTTCATAACACTTTAACCAGAGTGACGGGAGAGCGGCATTTCAGAAAACGTGCTTATCTCGGCGAGAAAAAGCGATTTCGGCAATAAAATTTAAAACGCGTGTAAAACATAAACCAAACGATGAAATTGGTTATTTCTTCATGTATAATGATCAACTCGATACTCCCTAGCCCCCAACAGCCTTTTTTTTCATAACACTTTAACCAGAGTGACGGGAGAGCGGCATTTCAGAAAACGTGCTTATCTCGGCGAGAAAAAGCGATTTCGGCAATAAAATTTAAAACGCGTGTAAAACATAAACCAAACGATGAAATTGGTTATTTCTTCATGTATAATGATCAACTCGATACTCCCTAGCCCCCAACAGCCTTTTTTTTCATAACACTTTAACCAGAGTGACGGGAGAGCGGCATTTCAGAAAACGTGCTTATCTCGGCGAGAAAAAGCGATTTCGGCAATAAAATTTAAAACGCGTGTAAAACATAAACCAAACGATGAAATTGGTTATTTCTTCATGTATAATGATCAACTCGATACTCCCTAGCCCCCAACAGCCTTTTTTTTCATAACACTTTAACCAGAGTGACGGGAGAGCGGCATTTCAGAAAACGTGCTTATCTCGGCGAGAAAAAGCGATTTCGGCAATAAAATTTAAAACGCGTGTAAAACATAAACCAAACGATGAAATTGGTTATTTCTTCATGTATAATGATCAACTCGATACTCCCTAGCCCCCAACAGCCTTTTTTTTCATAACACTTTAACCAGAGTGACGGGAGAGCGGCATTTCAGAAAACGTGCTTATCTCGGCGAGAAAAAGCGATTTCGGCAATAAAATTTAAAACGCGTGTAAAACATAAACCAAACGATGAAATTGGTTATTTCTTCATGTATAATGATCAACTCGATACTCCCTAGCCCCCAACAGCCTTTTTTTTCATAACACTTTAACCAGAGTGACGGGAGAGCGGCATTTCAGAAAACGTGCTTATCTCGGCGAGAAAAAGCGATTTCGGCAATAAAATTTAAAACGCGTGTAAAACATAAACCAAACGATGAAATTGGTTATTTCTTCATGTATAATGATCAACTCGATACTCCCTAGCCCCCAACAGCCTTTTTTTTCATAACACTTTAACCAGAGTGACGGGAGAGCGGCATTTCAGAAAACGTGCTTATCTCGGCGAGAAAAAGCGATTTCGGCAATAAAATTTAAAACGCGTGTAAAACATAAACCAAACGATGAAATTGGTTATTTCTTCATGTATAATGATCAACTCGATACTCCCTAGCCCCCAACAGCCTTTTTTTTCATAACACTTTAACCAGAGTGACGGGAGAGCGGCATTTCAGAAAACGTGCTTATCTCGGCGAGAAAAAGCGATTTCGGCAATAAAATTTAAAACGCGTGTAAAACATAAACCAAACGATGAAATTGGTTATTTCTTCATGTATAATGATCAACTCGATACTCCCTAGCCCCCAACAGCCTTTTTTTTCATAACACTTTAACCAGAGTGACGGGAGAGCGGCATTTCAGAAAACGTGCTTATCTCGGCGAGAAAAAGCGATTTCGGCAATAAAATTTAAAACGCGTGTAAAACATAAACCAAACGATGAAATTGGTTATTTCTTCATGTATAATGATCAACTCGATACTCCCTAGCCCCCAACAGCCTTTTTTTTCATAACACTTTAACCAGAGTGACGGGAGAGCGGCATTTCAGAAAACGTGCTTATCTCGGCGAGAAAAAGCGATTTCGGCAATAAAATTTAAAACGCGTGTAAAACATAAACCAAACGATGAAATTGGTTATTTCTTCATGTATAATGATCAACTCGATACTCCCTAGCCCCCAACAGCCTTTTTTTTCATAACACTTTAACCAGAGTGACGGGAGAGCGGCATTTCAGAAAACGTGCTTATCTCGGCGAGAAAAAGCGATTTCGGCAATAAAATTTAAAACGCGTGTAAAACATAAACCAAACGATGAAATTGGTTATTTCTTCATGTATAATGATCAACTCGATACTCCCTAGCCCCCAACAGCCTTTTTTTTCATAACACTTTAACCAGAGTGACGGGAGAGCGGCATTTCAGAAAACGTGCTTATCTCGGCGAGAAAAAGCGATTTCGGCAATAAAATTTAAAACGCGTGTAAAACATAAACCAAACGATGAAATTGGTTATTTCTTCATGTATAATGATCAACTCGATACTCCCTAGCCCCCAACAGCCTTTTTTTTCATAACACTTTAACCAGAGTGACGGGAGAGCGGCATTTCAGAAAACGTGCTTATCTCGGCGAGAAAAAGCGATTTCGGCAATAAAATTTAAAACGCGTGTAAAACATAAACCAAACGATGAAATTGGTTATTTCTTCATGTATAATGATCAACTCGATACTCCCTAGCCCCCAACAGCCTTTTTTTTCATAACACTTTAACCAGAGTGACGGGAGAGCGGCATTTCAGAAAACGTGCTTATCTCGGCGAGAAAAAGCGATTTCGGCAATAAAATTTAAAACGCGTGTAAAACATAAACCAAACGATGAAATTGGTTATTTCTTCATGTATAATGATCAACTCGATACTCCCTAGCCCCCAACAGCCTTTTTTTTCATAACACTTTAACCAGAGTGACGGGAGAGCGGCATTTCAGAAAACGTGCTTATCTCGGCGAGAAAAAGCGATTTCGGCAATAAAATTTAAAACGCGTGTAAAACATAAACCAAACGATGAAATTGGTTATTTCTTCATGTATAATGATCAACACGATACTCCCTAGCCCCCAACAGCCTTTTTTTTCATAACACTTTAACCAGAGTGACGGGAGAGCGGCATTTCAGAAAACGTGCTTATCTCGGCGAGAAAAAGCGATTTCGGCAATAAAATTTAAAACGCGTGTAAAACATAAACCAAACGATGAAATTGGTTATTTCTTCATGTATAATGATCAACTCGATACTCCCTAGCCCCCAACAGCCTTTTTTTTCATAACACTTTAACCAGAGTGACGGGAGAGCGGCATTTCAGAAAACGTGCTTATCTCGGCGAGAAAAAGCGATTTCGGCAATAAAATTTAAAACGCGTGTAAAACATAAACCAAACGATGAAATTGGTTATTTCTTCATGTATAATGATCAACTCGATACTCCCTAGCCCCCAACAGCCTTTTTTTTTCATAACACTTTAACCAGAGTGACGGGAGAGCGGCCTTTCAGAAAACGTGCTTATCTCGGCGAGAAAAAGCGATTTCGGAAATAAAATTTAAAACGCGTGTAAAACATAAACCAAAAGATGAAATTGGTTATTTCTTCATGTATAATGATCAACTCGATACTCCCTAGCCCCCAACAGCCTTTTTTTCATAACACTTTAACCAGAGTGACGGGAGAGCGGCTTTTCAGAAAACGTGCTTATCTCGGCGAGAAAAAGCGATTTCGGCAATAAAATTTAAAACGCGTGTAAAACATTAAACCAAACGATGAAATTGGTTATTTCTTCATGTATAATGATCAACTCGATACTCCCTAGCCCCCAACAGCCTTTTTTTTCACAACACTTTAACCAGAGTGACGGGAGAGCGGCATTTCAGAAAACGTGCTTATCTCGGCGAGAAAAAGCGATTTCGGCAATAAAATTTAAAACGCGTGTAAAACATAAACCAAACGATGAAATTGGTTATTTCTTCATGTATAATGATCAACTCGATACTCCCTAGCCCCCAACAGCATTTTTTTTCATAACACTTTAACCAGAGTGACGGGAGAGCGGCATTTCAGAAAACGTGCTTATCTCGGCGAGAAAAAGCGATTTCGGCAATAAAATTTAAAACGCGTGTAAAACATAAACCAAACGATGAAATTGGTTATTTCTTCATGTATAATGATCAACTCGATACTCCCTAGCCCCCAACAGCCTTTTTTTTCATAACACTTTAACCAGAGTGACGGGAGAGCGGCATTTCAGAAAACGTGCTTATCTCGGCGAGAAAAAGCGATTTCGGCAATAAAATTTAAAATGCGTGTAAAACATAAACCAAACGATGAAATTGGTTATTTCTTCATGTATAATGATCAACTCGATACTCCCTAGCCCCCAACAGCCTTTTTTTTTCATAACACTTTAACCAGAGTGACGGGAGAGCGGCATTTCAGAAAACGTGCTTATCTCGGCGAGAAAAAGCGATTTCGGCAATAAAATTTAAAATGCGTGTAAAACATAAACCAAACGATGAAATTGGTTATTTCTTCATGTATAATGATCAACTCGATACTCCCTAGCCCCCAACAGCCTTTTTTTCCATAACACTTTAACCAAAGTGACGGGAGAGCGGCATTTCAGAAAACGTGCTTATCTCGGCGAGAAAAAGCGATTTCGGCAATAAAATTTAAAACGCGTGTAAAACATAAACCAAACGATGAAATTGGTTATTTCTTCATGTATAATGATCAACTCGATACTCCCTAGCCCCCAACAGCCTTTTTTTTCATAACACTTTAACCAGAGTGACGGGAGAGCGGCCTTTCAGAAAACGTGCTTATCTCGGCGAGAAAAAGCGATTTCGGAAATAAAATTTAAAACGCGTGTAAAACATAAACCAAAAGATGAAATTGGTTATTTCTTCATGTATAATGATCAACTCGATACTCCCTAGCCCCCAACAGCCTTTTTTTCATAACACTTTAACCAGAGTGACGGGAGAGCGGCTTTTCAGAAAACGTGCTTATCTCGGCGAGAAAAAGCGATTTCGGCAATAAAATTTAAAACGCGTGTAAAACATTAAACCAAACGATGAAATTGGTTATTTCTTCATGTATAATGATCAACTCGATACTCCCTAGCCCCCAACAGCCTTTTTTTTCACAACACTTTAACCAGAGTGACGGGAGAGCGGCATTTCAGAAAACGTGCTTATCTCGGCGAGAAAAAGCGATTTCGGCAATAAAATTTAAAACGCGTGTAAAACATAAACCAAACGATGAAATTGGTTATTTCTTCATGTATAATGATCAACTCGATACTCCCTAGCCCCCAACAGCATTTTTTTTCATAACACTTTAACCAGAGTGACGGGAGAGCGGCATTTCAGAAAACGTGCTTATCTCGGCGAGAAAAAGCGATTTCGGCAATAAAATTTAAAACGCGTGTAAAACATAAACCAAACGATGAAATTGGTTATTTCTTCATGTATAATGATCAACTCGATACTCCCTAGCCCCCAACAGCCTTTTTTTTCATAACACTTTAACCAGAGTGACGGGAGAGCGGCATTTCAGAAAACGTGCTTATCTCGGCGAGAAAAAGCGATTTCGGCAATAAAATTTAAAATGCGTGTAAAACATAAACCAAACGATGAAATTGGTTATTTCTTCATGTATAATGATCAACTCGATACTCCCTAGCCCCCAACAGCCTTTTTTTTTCATAACACTTTAACCAGAGTGACGGGAGAGCGGCATTTCAGAAAACGTGCTTATCTCGGCGAGAAAAAGCGATTTCGGCAATAAAATTTAAAATGCGTGTAAAACATAAACCAAACGATGAAATTGGTTATTTCTTCATGTATAATGATCAACTCGATACTCCCTAGCCCCCAACAGCCTTTTTTTCCATAACACTTTAACCAGAGTGACGGGAGAGCGGCATTTCAGAAAACGTGCTTATCTCGGCGAGAAAAAGCGATTTCGGCAATAAAATTTAAAACGCGTATAAAACATAAACCAAACGATGAAATTGGTTATTTCTTCATGTATAATGATCAACTCGATACTCCCTAGCCCCCAACAGCCTTTTTTTTCATAACACTTTAACCAGAGTGACGGGAGAGCGGCATTTCAGAAAACGTGCTTATCTCGGCGAGAAAAAGCGATTTCGGCAATAAAATTTAAAACGCGTGTAAAACATAAACCAAACGATGAAATGGGTTATTTCTTCATGTATAATGATCAACTCGAGTCGAGCTCCAGGGAGAGAGGCTGATTTTTCGCTTTTTGAGGCCGACCGACGAACCGGCGCGGGGCGGACTCAAAAGCCCGCAGAGCCGTAGGCACTTAGAAAAGTTTCGCCTTTGGCTGTGAGCTCCAGGGGGAGAGGCTGGTTTTGCGTTATTTCAGGCCGGCTGGAGAACCGGCGCGGGTCGGACGCACAATCCCCGCAGAGCCGTGGGCACTTAGAAAATTTTCGCCAAGTTGGCTCTGAGCGCCTGGTACCTAATATGGAAGTATAGAGGCCGACTTTCGGGCAAGATCACGCCGCGTTAGGCTTCCAGGACCCCGGCTAAGCAATTTTACCGGGCCGCCCGGTTCTTTTTTTGAACCAGCCCGGTTCTTTTTACACTTCCAGCTGGAGCTCAGCAGCGGCTTTTGGCGCAAGATCACGCCGGGTTAGGCTTCCAGGACCTCGGCTAAGCAATTCTACCGGGCCGCCCGGTTCTTTTTTTGAACCAGCCCGGTTCTTTTTACACTTCCAGCTGGAGCTCACGAGCGGCTTTTTGGACAAGATCACGCCGTGTTAGGCTTCCAGAGCCCCGGCTAAGCAATTTTACCGGCCTGCCCGGTTCTTTTTTTTAACCAGCCCGGTTCTTTTTACACTTCCAGCTGGAGCTCAGCAGCGGCTTTTTGGACAAGATCACGCCGTGTTAGGCTTCCAGAGCCCCGGCTAAGCAATTTTACCGGGTCGCCCGGTTCTTTTTACACTTCCAGCTGGAGCTCAGCAGCGGCTTTTTGCACAGTATCACGCCGGGTTAGGCTTCCAGGACCCCGGCTAGGCAATTTTACAGGGCCGCCCGGTTCTTTTTTTTAACCAGCCCGGTTCTTTTTACACTTCCAGCTGGAGCTCAGCAGCGGCTTTTTGGACAAGATCACGCCGTGTTAGGCTTCCAGAGCCCCGGCTAAGCAATTTTACCGGGTCGCCCGGTTCTTTTTTTTAACCAGCCCGGTTCTTTTTACACTTCCAGCTGGAGCTCAGCAGCGGCTTTTTGGACAAGATCACGCCGTGTTAGGCTTCCAGAACCCCGGCTAAGCAATTTTACCGGGTCGCCCGGTTCTTTTTTTAACCAGCCCGGTTCTTTTTACACATCCAGCTGGAGCTCAGCAGCGTGTAAAACATAAACCAAACGATGAAATTGGTTATTTCTTCATGTATAATGATCAACTCGATATTCCCTAGCCCCCAACAGCCCTTTTTTTCATAACACTTTAACCAGAGTGACGGGAGAGCGGCATTTCAGAAAACGTGCTTATCTCGGCGAGAAAAAGCGATTTCGGCAATAAAATTTAAAACGCGTGTAAAACATAAACCAAACGATGAAATTGGTTATTTCTTCATGTATAATGATCAACTCGATACTCCCTAGCCCCCAACAGCCTTTTTTTTCATAACACTTTAACCAGATTGACGGGAGAGCGGCATTTCAGAAAACGTGCTTATCTCGGCGAGAAAAAGCGATTTCGGCAATAAAATTTAAAACGCGTGTAAAACATAAACCAAACGATGAAATTGGTTATTTCTTCATGTATAATGATCAACTCGATACTCCCTAGCCCCCAACAGCCTTTTTTTTCATAACACTTTAACCAGAGTGACGGGAGAGCGGCATTTCAGAAAACGTGCTTATCTCGGCGAGAAAAAGCGATTTCGGCAATAAAATTTAAAACGCGTGTAAAACATAAACCACACGATGAAATTGGTTATTTCTTCATGTATAATGATCAACTCGATACTCCCTAGCCCCCAACAGCCTTTTTTTTCATAACACTTTAACCCGAGTGACGGGAGAGCGGCATTTCAGAAAACGTGCTTATCTCGGCGAGAAAAAGCGATTTCGGCAATAAAATTTAAAACGCGTGTAAAACATAAACCAAACGATGAAATTGGTTATTTCTTCATGTATAATGATCAACTCGATACTCCCTAGCCCCCAACAGCCTTTTTTTCCATAACACTTTAACCAGAGTGACGGGAGAGCGGCATTTCAGAAAACGTGCTTATCTCGGCGAGAAAAAGCGATTTCGGCAATAAAATTTAAAACGCGTGTAAAACATAAACCAAACGATGAAATTGGTTATTTCTTCATGTATAATGATCAACTCGATACTCCCTAGCCCCC